>NC_069503.1:285956293-286126293 GCF_027579735.1 Bombina bombina | reverse complement strand
TGAATTTTTGCAGACACTCCATGCGCTGAAAGGGACATGAGACCTCACATTTTTCTTTCATGAGTCAGGTAGAGCATGCAATTTTAAACAACTTGTTTAGCGTCCTTAAGCAGGGATGTAAGCTCAGGAGCACTATATGGCAGAAGTTTTGTATGAATGTTATCCATTTGCAAGAGCACTATTTCCTGCCATGTAGTGCTCCAGACACCTACCTAGGTATCTCTTCAGCACAGACTATCATGGAAAGAAAGCACATTTGATAACAGTAACAAATTTGATTTTTTTTTTTTTTTAAATTATACTCTCTGAATATTAAAAGAAAATGTAGGGGTTTCCTATTCCGTTAAGGATTATCTGGCATGAATTTCACTACAGGCCTTCATGGAACCTGTTCCTGTTCTGTAAAGGAAATTATACACTTGCACAAAAAAGCACGCAGGAAAGATTTCCCTCCAGTGATATTAGCACTCCATACCACTTACATTTTTAGGCCTCTATTTATCAAGCCGTCAACCACAAATACGCTGGAATTCCGCAGTGTATTTGTGGCGAGCCTGATTCCCCTTAGTTATCAAACCCTACAGACAGGCAAAAGTAGAATTTAGTGACGTAACATACGATCCGCCGGACTCAGTCCGACACAGATCGATGCTTACGTCACTATAGATGTTCCGAACGCAAGTTCGGCACAATCTGACTACTTTTGCTAGTTATTAAATAACTAGCAGGTATGCTCGGCACTTTTCCAGCCCAGCGTACCTGGAATCAATAGGAGTTGGAAAGCAGCGAAAGATCATAATCGCTGCTGCCCGATATCCCATTGATTCCTATGGGAATGTCTACACCTAACACTCTAACATGTACCCTGAGTCTAAACACCCCTAATCTGCCCCCCCCCACAACGCCGCAACTAAATAAAGTGTTTAACCCCTGAACCGCCGCTCCCGGAGCCCACCGTCACCTAAATGTATTAACCCCTAATCTGCCACCCCTACACCGCCGCCTCCTACATAATATTTATTAAACCCTAATCTGCCCCCCCCCACACCGCCACCACCTACCTACATTTATTAACACCTAATCTGCCGCCCCCAACGCCGCCGACACTATATTAAATGTATTAACCCCTAAACCTAACACCCACTAACGTAAATAAAATTTAAATAAATCTATATAAATATAACTATCATTAAATAAATTATCCCTATTTAAAACTAAATACTTACCTATAAACTAAACCCTAACGGCTAGATTTAGAGTTGGGCGGTAGCCGTCAAAACCAACGTTAGAGGCTCCTAACGCTGGTTTTTACCGCCCTCTGGTATTTGGAGTCAGTCAGGAAAGGGTCTAACGCTCACTTTGCAGCCGCGACTTTTCCATACCGCAGATCCCCTTACGCCATTTGCGTATCCTATCTTTTCAATGGGATCTTTCTAACGCTGGTATTTAGAGTCGTGGCTGAAGTGAGCGTTAGAAATCTAACGACAAAACTCCAGCCGCAGAAAAAAGTCAGTAGTTAAGAGCTTTCTGGGCTAACGCCGGTTTATAAAGCTCTTAACTACTGTGCTCTAAAGTACACTAACACCCATAAACTACCTATGTACCCCTAAACCGAGGTCCCCCCACATCGCTGCCACTCTATTAAAATTTTTTAACCCCTAATCTGCTGACCGCACACCGCTGCCACCTACGTTATCCCTAAACACTTACCTGTGAAATAAACCCTAATATAGCTACAATATAAATAATAATTATATTGTAGCTATTTTAGTATTAATATTTATTTTACAGGCAACTTTGTATTTATTTTAACCAGGTACTTAAGCTATTAAATAGTTAATAACTATTTAATAGTTACCTAGTTAAAATAATTACAAAATGACCTGTAAAATAAATCCTAACCTAAGTTACAATTAAACCTAACACTACACTATCAATAAATAAATTCAATAAACTACCTACAATTATCTACAATTAAACCTAACACTACACTATCAATAAATTAATTAAATACAATACCTACAAATAAATACAATTAAATAAACTAACTAAAGTACAAAAAATAAAAAAGAACTAAGTTACAAAAAATAAAAAAAATATTTACAAACATTAGAAAAATATTACAATTTTACATTTTAACTAATTACACCTACTCTAAGCCCCCTAATAAAATAACAAAGCCCCCCAAAATAAAAAATGCCCTACCCTATTCTAAATTAAAAAAGTTCAAAGCTCTTTTACCTTACCAGCCCTGAAAAGGGCCCTTTGCGGGGCATGACCCAAAGAATTCAGCTCTTTTGCCTGTAAAAAAAAAATACAATACCCCCCCCCAACATTACAACCCACCACCCACATACCCCTAATCTAACCCAAACCCCCCTTAAATAAACCTAACACTAAGCCCCTGAAGATCTCCCTACCTTGTCTTCACCACATCGGGTCCCGATCTGTGCAGAAGAGCCTCCGATGTCTTGATCCAAGCCCAAGCGGGGGGCTGAAGAGTGACGTCCATCCTCGGGCTGAAGTCTGGATCCAAGCGGCGGCTGAAGAAATCCATCATCGGGCTGAAGTCTTGATCCAAGCGGGCGCTGAAGAAGTCCATCATCGGGATGAAGTCTTCTATGAAGCAGCATCTTCAATCTTCTTTCTTCCGGAGCCATCATCTTCCAGCCGACGCGGAACATCCTCTTCTACCGACACCTACTCGCCGAATGACGGTTCCTTTAAATGACGTCATCCAAGATGGCGTCCGTCGAATTCCGATTGGCTGATAGGATTCTATCAGCCAATCGGAATTAAGGTAGGAAAATTCTGATTGGCTGATGGAATCAGCCAATCAGATTCAAGTTCAATCCAATTGGCTGATCCGATCAGCCAATCAGATTGAGCTCGCATTCTATTGGCTGTTCCGATTTAACTTAGGGGGGTGTTAGGGTTAGGGTTAGAATTAGCTTTAGGGGTTAAAAAATTTATTAGAGTAGCGGTGAGCTCCCATCGGCAGATTAGGGGTTAATACTTGAAGTTAGGTGTCGGCGATGTTAGGGAGGGCAGATTAGGTGTTAATACTATTTATTATAGGGTTATTGAGGCGGGAGTGAGGTGGATTAGGGGTTAATAACTTTATTATAATAGCGGCGCGGTCCGGTTGGCAGATTAGGGGTTAATAAGTGTAGGTAGGTAGCGGCGACATTGGGGGCGGCTTATTAGGGGTTAATAAATATAATATAGGGGTCGGCGGTGTTAGGGGCAGCAGATTAGGGGTTCATAGGGATAACGTAGGTGGCAGCGGTGTGCGGTAGGCAGATTAGGGGTTAATAATAAAATGCAGGGGTCAGCGATAGCGGGGGCGGCATATTAGGGGTTAATAAATATAATATAGGGGTCAACGGTGTTAGGGGCAGCAGATTAGGGGTACATAGCTATAATGTAGCTTGCGGTGGTGTATGGTGCGGCAGATTAGGGGTTAATAATAAAGTGCAGGGGTCAGCGATAGCGGGGGCGGCAGATTAGGGGTTAATAAGTATAAGGTTAGGGGTGTTTAGACTCCGGGTACATGTTAGGGTGTTAGGTGCAGACATAGGAAGTGTTTCCCCATAGGAAACAATGTAGCTGCGTTAGGAGCTGAACGCTGCTTTTTTGCAGGTGTTAGGTTTTTTTCCAGCTCAAACAGCCCCATTGTTTCCTATGGGGGAATCTTGCACGAGCACGTTTTTGAAGCTGGCCGCGTCCGTAAGCAACGCTGGTATTTAGAGTTGCAGTGGCGGTAAATATGCTCTATGCTCCTTTTTTGGAGCCTAACGCAGCCATTTTGTGAACTCTAAATACCAGCGATATTTAAAAGGTGCGGGGGAAAAAAAGGATGCGTAGCTAACGCACCCCTTTGGCCGCAGAACTCTAAATCTAGCCGTAAGATAGCTACAATATAACTAATAGTTACATTGTAGCTAGTTTAGGGTTTATTTTTATTTTACAGGCAACTTTGTATTTATTTTAACTAGGTACAATAGTTATTAAATAGTTATTAACTATTTAATAAATACCTGATTAAAATAAATAGAAATATACCTGTAAAATAAAACCTAACCTAAGTTACAATTACACCTAACACTACACTATAATTAAATTAATTACCTACATTAACTACAATTAACTACAATTAAAAACAATTATCTAAACACTAAATTACAGAAAATAATAAAATAATTACAATTTTTTTAAACTAATTACACCTAATCTAATCCCCCTAATAAAATAAAAAAGCCCCCCCAAATAATAAAAAGCCCTACCCTATACTAAATTACGAATAGCCCTTAAAAGGCCTTTTGCGGGGCATTGCCCCAAAGTAATCAGCTCTTTTACCTGTAAAAAAAAGTACAATACCCCCGCAGCATTAAAACCCACCACCCACACACCCAACCCTACTCTAAAACCCACCCAATTCCCCCTTAAAAAAACTAACACTAACCCCTTGAAGATCACCCTACCTTGAGACGTCTTCACCCAACCGGGCCAAAGTCCTCTTTGAAGCCGGGCGAAGTGCTCCTCCAGATGCGGAGAAGTCTTCATCCAAGCCGGCCAGAAGAGGTCCTCCAGACAGGCAGAAGTCTTCATCCAGGCGGCATCTTCTATCTTCATCCTTCTGGCACGGGTCCATCTTCAAGACATCCGACGCGGAGCATCCTCTTCCAACGACATCCGACGACTGAATGAGGGTACCTTTAAGTGATGTCATCCAAGATGGCGTCCCTTGAATTCTGATTGGCTGATAGAATTCTATCAGCCAATCGGAATTAAGGTAGAAAAAATCCTATTGGCTGATCCAATTAGCCAATAGGATTGAGCTCACATTCTATTGGCTGATTGTAACAGCCAATAGAATGCAAGCTCAATCCTATTGGCTGATTGGATCAGCCAATAGGATTGAACTTCAGTCCTATTGGATCAGCCAATAGTATTGAGCTCACATTCTATTGGCTGATTGGATCAGCCAATAGGATTTTTCCAACCTTAATTCCGATTGGCTGATAGAATTCTATCAGCCAATTGGAATTCAAGGAACGCCATCTTGGATGACTTCCCTTAAAGGTACCTTTATTCAGTCGTCAGATGTTGTTGGAAGAGGATGTTCCGCGTTAGATGTCTTGAAGATGGACCCGCTCCGCGCTGGATGGATGAAGATAGAAGATGCCGCCTGGATGAAGACTTCTGCCCGTCTGGAGGACCTCTTCTGGCCGGCTTGGATGAAGACTTCTGCCCGTCTGGAGGACCACTTCGCCCAGCTTCGTGGAGGACTTCGGCCCGGTTGGGTGAAGACGTCTCAAGGTAGGGTGATCTTCAGGGGGTTAGTGTTAGGTTTTTTTTAAGGGGGTATTAGGTGGGTTTTAGAGTAGGGTTGGGTGAGTGGGTGGTGGGTTTTAGAGTAGGGTTGGGTGTGTGGGTGGTGGGTTTTAATGTTGGGGGTGTATTGTACTTTTTTTTACAGGTAAAAGAGCTGATTACTTTGGGCCAATACCCCGCAAAAGACCTTTTAAGGGCTATTCGTAATTTAGTATAGGGTAGGGCTTTTTATTATTTTGGGGGGCTTTTTTATTTTATTAGGGGGATTAGATTAGGTGTAATTAATTTTTTTTTTTTAATTATTTTATTATTTTCTGTAAATTAGTGTTTGTTTTTTGTACTTTAGATAATTGTTTTTAATTGTATTTAATTGTATTTAATTGTATTTAATTGTAGTTAATCTAGGTAATAAATTTAATGATAGTGTAGTGTTGGGTGTAATTGTAACTTAGGTTAGGTTTTATTTTACGGGTACTTTTGTCTATTTTAACTAGGTAGTTATTAAATAGGTAGTTATTAAATAGTTAAAAACTATTTAATAACTATTGTAGCTAGTTAAAATAAATACAAAGTTGCATGTAAAATAAAAATAAACTCTAAGCTAGCTACAATGTAACTATTAGTTATATTGTATCTATCTTAGGGTTTATTTTATAGGTAAGTATTTAGTTTTAAATAGGAATAATTTATTTTGATTTATTTAAATTATATTTAAGTTAGGGGGTGTTAGGGTTAGTGTTAGACTTAGGTTTAGGGGTTAATACATTTAATATAGTGGCGGCGGTGTGGGGGGGCAGATTAGGGGTTAATAAATATAATGTAGGTGGCGGCGGGGTCCAGGAGCGGCGGTTTAGGGGTTAACACTTTACTTAGTTGTGGCGGGGACCGGGAGCGGCAGGATAGGGGTTAAACACTTTAGTTGTGGCGGTGTCCGGGAGCGGCAGGATAGGGGTTAATAAGTATAATGTAGGTGGCGACGGTATAGGGGGCGGAAGATTATGGGTTAATATGTATATTGTAGGTGGCGGTGGGCTCCGTAAGTGGCAGTTTAGGGGTTAATACATTTATTAGAGTTGCGGTGGGCTCCGGGAGCGGCGGTTTAGGGGTTAAACAATTTATTTAGTTGCGGTGGGCTCCGGTAGCGGCAGTTTTGGGGTTAAACAATGTTTTTAGTTGCAGTGGGCTCCAGGAGCGGCGGTATAGGGGGGTAAAACAGTATAGTATAATGTGAGTGTTTAGTGACAGGGTACCAAGAAAGCTGTAAAAAAGCCGAAGAGCAGCGAGATCGATGACTGTTAGTTAACAACAGTCCGCTGCTCATGCACCGTACTTGGTGCTCGGCTTTTTGACAGCTTTTTTGATAACTTTGGAGAACGTGTTCAGGTCTGCGGCGGCGATGTTAGGCAATCTTAGGCGAGCGTATTGGTGCCGTCTAATGCAGATAAGTTGACAGGTTGATAAATAGAGGCCTTAGGCTTGACAATCTAGGCTAAAATTTATCATTTAAAAAATAATTTAACAACGCTGAAAATACCTCTGAAAAGTGTGGTTGAAATTCCTCTTTTATATTTGGATTTTTTATCACAGAAAGTTCTGTAATACATTTTAAAACATTCTGTGTTTAGATAGAGCAAACAAACGCCTAGATTACGAGTCTTGCGTTAGGGTTAAAAAGCTTTTTAACGCCCGCTGGTATTATGAGTCTTGCAGGTACAGGTGTACCACTCACTTTTTTGGCCAGACTCGGAAATACCGCAAATCCACTTACGTCAATTGTGTATCCTATTTTTTCAATGGGACTTGCATAGCACCAGTATTACGAGTCTGACCAAAAGTGAGCGGTACACCCTCTCCTGTCAAGCCTGGTACCACATTTTAAAGTCAGTAGTTAATAGTTTTACACTACAACGCTGTAGCATAAAACTCTTAACTAAAGTGCTAAAAGTACACTAACACCCATAAACTACCTATTAACCCCTAAACCGAGGCCCCCCACATTGCAAACACTAAATTAAATTTTTTAACCCCTAATCTGCCGAACCGGACATCGCAGCCACTATAATAAACATATTAACCCCTAAACCGCTGCACTCCCGCCTCGCAAACACTATTTAAATATTATTAACCCCTAATCTGCCTGCCCTAACATCGCCAACACCTACCTACATTTATTAACCCCTAATCTGCCGCCCCCAACGTCGCCGCCACTATATTAAATGTATTAACCCCTAAACCTAAGTCTAACCCTAAACCTAACCCCCCTAACTTAAATATAATTTAAATAAATATAAATAGAATTAAGACAATTCACTAAATTATTCCTATTTAAAACTAAATACTTACCTATAAAATAAACCCTAAGATAGCTACAATATAACTAATAATTACATTGTCTCTATCTTAGGGTTTATTTTTATTTTACAGGAACTTTGTATTCATTTTAACTAGGTACAATAGTTATTAAATAGTTATTAACTATTTAATAACTACCTAGTTAAAATAAAGACAAATTTACCTGTAAAATAAAACCTAACCTAAGTTACAATTACACCTAACACTACACTATAATTAAGTTAATTCCCTAAACTAAATACAATTAATTACAATTTAAAAAAAAAATCTAAAGTACGAAAACAAACAAACACTAAATTACAGAAAATAATAAAATTATTTTTAATAATAATAATAAAAGATTTTTAAACTAATTACACCTACTCTAATCTCCCTAACAAAATAAAAAAGCCCTACCCTACACTAAATAACAAATAGCCCTTAAAAGGGCCTTTTGCGGGGCATTGCCCCAAAGTAATCAGCTCTTTTAACTGTAAAAAAAAAAGTACAAATACCACCCCAACATTAAAACCCACCACCCACACAACCAACCCTAATCTAAAACCCACCCAATCCCCCCTTAAAAAAACCTAACACATACCCATTGAAGATCACCTTACCGTGAGACATCTTCAACCAACTGGTCAGAAGTGGTCCTCCAGACGGGCAGAAGTCTTCATCCAAGCCGGGCAGAAAAGGTCCTCCAGACAGGCAGAAGTCTTCATCCAGATGGCATCTTCTATCTTCATCCATCCGGCGCAGAGCGGGTCCATCTTCAAGACATCCTACATGGAGCATCCTCTTCAAACGACGGCCGACTGAAGAATGAAGGTTCCTTTAAATAACATCATCCAATATGGCGTCCCTTCAATTCCTATTGGCTGATAGAATTCTATCAGCTAATCAGAATTAAGGTAGAAAAAATCCTATTGGCTGATGCAATCAGCCAATAGGATTGAACTTTAATCCTATTGGCTGATCCAATCAGCCAATAGGATTGAGATGGCATTTTATTGGCTGATTGGATCAGCCAATAGAATGCAAGCTCAATCCTATTGGCTGATTGCATCAGCCAACAGGATTTTTTCTACCTTAATTCCGATTAGCTGATAGAATTCTATCAGCCAATTGGAATTGAAGGGATGCCATCTTGGATGACGTCATTTAAAGGAACCTTCATTCTTCAGTTGGCTGTCGTTTGAAGAGGATGCTCCGCGTCGGATGTCTTGAAGATGGACCCGCTCTGCGCTGGATGGTTGAAGATAGAAGATTCCGTCTGGATGAAGACTTCTACCCGTCTGGAGGACCTCTTCTGACCGGCTTGGATGAAGACTTCTGCCCGTCTGGAGGACCACTTCTGCCCGGTTGGGTGAAGACATCTCACGGTAAGGTGATCTTCAAGGGGTTAGTGTTAGGTTTTTTTAAGGGGAGATTGGGTGGGTTTTAGAGTAGGGTTGGTTGTGTGGGTGGTGGGTTTTAATGTTGGGGGGTATTTGTACTTTTTTTTTACAGGTAAAAGAGCTGATTACTTTGGGGCAATGGCCTCCAAAAGGCCCTTTTAAGGGCTATTTGTAATTTAGTGTAGGGTAGGACTTTTTTTTATTTTGGGGGGCTTTTTTATTTTGTTAGGGGGATTAGAGTAGGTGTAATTAGTTTAAAAATCTTGTAATTATTTTATTAATTTCTGTAATTTAGTTTTTTTTTCGTACTTTAGATAATTTTTTAAATTTGTAATTAATTGTATTTAGTTTAGGGAATTAATTTAATTATAGTGGTAGTGTTAGGTTTAATTGTAACATAGGTTAGGTTTTATTTTACAGGTATATTTATACTTATTTTAACTAGGTAGTTTTTAAATAATTAATAACTATTTAGTAACTATTGTACCTAGTTAAAATAAATACAAAGTTGCCTGTAAAATAAAAATAAACCCTAAGCTAGCTACAATGTAACTATTAGTTATATTGTAGCTAGCTTAGGGTTTATTTTATAGGTAAGTATTTAGTTTTAAATAGGAATTATTTAGGTAATTTTAGTAATTTTATTTTGATTTATTAAAATTATATTTAAGTTAGGGGGGGTTAGGGTTAGACTTTGGTTTAGGGGTTAATAACTTTAATATAGTGGTGGCGACATTGTGGGCGGCAGATTAGGGGTTAATAAATTTAGTTAGGTTGCGACGACATTGGGGGCGGCAGATTAGGGGTTAATAAATATAATGTAGGTGTCGGCGACATTGGGGACAGCAGATTAGGGGTTCTTAAGTATAATGTAGATGGCGGCGGTGTCCGGAGCGCCAGATTAGGGGTTAATAATATAATGCCGGTGTCGGTGATGTCGGGGTCGGCAGATTAGGGGTTAATAAATTTAAGATTAGGGGTGTTTAGACTCGGGGTTCATGTTAGGGTGTTAGGTGTAGACATAACAAGTATTTCCCCATAGGAATCAATGGGGCTGCGTTAGGAGCTTTATACTGATTTTTTGCAAGTGTTCTCCCCCATTGATTCCTATGGGGAAATCATGCATGAGCAAGTTTAGCCAGCTCACTGCTACCGTAAGCAGCGCTGGTATTGAGGTGAGATGTGGAGCAAAATTTTGCTCTTTGCTCACTATTTTGCGGTTAACACCGGGTTTCTAAAAACCTGTAATACCAGCAATGTCTGCAAGTGAGTGGTGAGCATAAACTGCTCATTAGCACCGCACCCCTGTTAACGCAAAACTCGTAATCTAGGTGAAAATTTTTGAGCAGCATATCCCTTTAAACATCAAGAGTGTTTGAAACTAGCAGATCTGTATATTTAAGCAATATATATTTATCCTGAAGACAGCATTATGACATTTTTTATATATCTCCAAACTTTTATTAGTGAATTGTAAAATTGTACTTAAAGGGTTATATTACAAGTGGTGCACTAATGATAGCGCGCGATAACCAGGTTCTCTAGATCACTCTAGCATTAGCGTGTCCCTTTGATATTACAAATCCATGGTAAAGCGTATTAACCTGAAAATGGTTAATGCGCCTGAGTTCACTTGAGCGCAGCATATCCTTTCAATGGATATTGCAACTGTGTTAATATGCGCTGGTATTACAACTTGAAAGATATAGATTGCGCTCAAGGGAAAGTTGAAACTGCGCTAGAGTATTTAGCGCCACTTGAGATCTGAAGTACACTGTACGGGTTAAAAAAGTTGCAGAAAACACATTAAAATAAATTATTACACTCCTGTATAGTTTTGTAATAAAAATGCATCATTTAAATATTAATATAAAGGTTTTAAAGGGTTAAAGGGATATTGTGTATGGCAAAGTGTTTGACTGGAAAAGGCTCCAATGTTTATAGATATGTCTAAATATGTGTATGTGTGTATGTATGTATGTGTGTATGTATGTATGTATGTATGTATGTATGTATGTATGTGTGTATGTATGTATGTGTGTATGTATGTATGTATGTATGTATGTATGTATGTATGTATATATATATATATATATATATATATATATATATATATATATATATTTATATATATTTACTATATTTTTACTATACAGTCCTGCACCTTCAGTTCTGCAATCAATGTTCATCCATAAAATGAACAAATCCATTATTTAAAAAAATGTATTAAAAACAGAAGCCATAAAAATAATGTAGCATCCAAAGTAAAAGGCCTGAACCTTGGTAGAGCTGTGTGCCAAACATGTTTGGGCTCTCCCTTAGCCCTTGGCCACTGGCATTTAAATAGATAGATAGATATATTCTGCAGTGCAGTATGTATAATAAGTTTAATAGTTATTTTTAATATTTTTTAATATTTTATATGTAATATTTCAAAAACACACTTTGACATTAGTAATTCTTCTTGTGAGCTAACCCGACACTGCGTTAGACATAAACCGCAAAACATGAACTGTGTTACGTATATTTTACAAAATAATAAGTGTAACATGCTTTTCAATGTAATTTAATTCTGAATCAGCAATTTATTTCTGTGATTTTATATCAATATATTATTTTCAGTACTCTATTGCAAAAAAATATCTCTAGGTATTTTTTTTTTTTATTAGTAAACAAAAACTTATTTTTTATTTCTCATTGCTGAGATTTATCTTCCACTAATCTGTCAAATCTCCAATGTTCTGCCATCTGTCTATAGAATTAATCCACTGTAGATTCCTAATGGTATAACAATTCTGTGAATTTTACAATCCATAAGGAACTGTACTGTACTGAAAATAAGTGTATATTATGAAAAAATGAAGACACATATCCTTTTCAATATATATAATAGGCTCATTTATTGTGACCCTTATGAGACCTCATTAAATAAAGAAGTACCCGTTTTTTTTTGTTTTTTTTTACAGATATGGTAAGAGAGTATTTTAATGTTTAAACAGGGTGAAGTTCTATGATCTTTTAACTTTAAAATCACCTTTAGCCTCCTGGATCATTTGAAGTTGTTCAACAATGTGAAAGATTCAGGAGTCACAATGGACAAGGCAAGTTAAAATTATACAGTGAGCAAAAGGTAATCATTGTGACCGCCTGACACCTAGCTATTCATTAATGATACTGTTACTAGCTTTTAAGTCACTTTTGAATAGAGCTTATCTTTTGGTATGATATTCTATAAAATAATGTCTATTCTTGTTAGAAATTAAAGGGATACTAAACCCAATTTTTTTTCTCTCATGATTCGGATAGAGCATGCAATTTTAAGCAATTTTCTAATTTACCCTACTATCAATGTTTCTTTGTTCTTTTAGTATCTTTATTTGAAAAGCTGGAATGAAAGCTCAGAAGCCGGCCTATTTTAGGTTCAGCACCTGGGTAGCACTTGCTGATTGGTGACTAAAAGATAGTAAAAAAAAAGTGCTGGTACTAAAAAAAAAAAAAAAAAAAAAAAAAAAAAGGTGCTGGCACTCATTGATTATTGATTGATATAATGTGCTCATTAACTTTGAGAAAAGCAAAGGGACAAGGTTATTTACAATACTTGACAGTCTCCTAGATTGCGAGTTTTGCATTTGTGTTTTATCGCTGAAAAAATGGCCATTTCAGAGTTAAAACAGCAACGCAGACCTTACGAGTCTTGAAAGGTATAGCTGTACCGCAATCGTTTTAGCCAGTAACGCAACGTCAGTCTTGCACTCAAAAAAAATGAAGTTTTTGCATGGGATTTCCATAGCGCTGCCATTACAAGTTTTACAGTGAGGCTAAAAAGTTTGCGTTACACCCTATACTGACACGATCAGTTTAGCAATCTGAGAGCAGTAGTTATGAGTTTTACGCAACAAAACTGTTACATAAAAACTCAGAAAGTGTTACAAAGTACACTAACACCTATAAACTACCTATTAACCCCTAAACCGAGGCCCTCCTGCATAGCAAACACTATAATAAACTTATTAACCCCTATTCTGCCACACCCAACATCGTCGCCACTATACTAAACTTATTAACCCCTATTCCACCTCTACCCGACATCGCCGCCACTAAAAAAGTTATTAACCCTTAAACCTCTGGCCTGCCACATCACTACCACTAAATAAACCTATTAACCCCTAAACCACCAGCTCCCCACATCGCCAAAAACTAAATTAAACTATTAACCCCTAAACCTAACAACCCCCTAATAAAAATTACAATATCCCTATCTTAAAATAAAGAAAAACTTACCTGTGAAATTAAAAAAACCTAAGTTGGGGGCGGAGCTTGCCATGTTACAGGACGGACGCACTTTCACAGAGTTCTCTGAACCAAGTCCCATAAATGCTATTTTTCCTTATGGTCTAACTCTACTTATCACCCATACCCCAACCCGCATGGACTCCAGAGTACTGGTCGATACTGAGGAACAAAGGAAGCAGAGAGAAAGAGTGCTGTGACTCTCCTGACTGACCCAGGCAGCTAACTACCGGACCTCCTCCGGCTCCATCTTGGTGCCAGTTAGCGAGATCATCCTGCTCGCATAGCCGGACCTCCCAGTTCACAGCTTCCAACTTTGAGTGAGTGCTCACCACTCCGCAACAGTTCTTTCCAGAGACAGTGCACAGAGGACTGTAAAGTGCTGGATCGAGCGTTGCTAGCACCGTCCGTCATATCCTAGGAGGATCGCCACGCGGCCCCTACATTCCACCGCAAGCCGGTTTAGGGGAAGGTTTATACATCTCCACGTCCAGGGCTGGATTGGGCCACCGAGATCCCGGGAAAAATTCTGGTGGGCCGGCAGAGGCTGGGCTGCGTGTCGGCTATTTCCATAGCCACATCTCTGCTTACCACCCATCACCTCCTTAAAAATCTGCCCATATCCCTCAGCATACAGCGGCCGTAGACTAAACATCAACTTAAGTCTTACGGTCGCTGTATGTTTTAGAGACTGACAATGACAAGTGCTGGCAGGCTCAGAGCTGGCTGCGGCCACTGCTATGACTTATTGATCTGGGACCAGCTTGCCTCACATGATGATGATGCTGCAATCATCTCTCACTCGGCGCTCCCTGACTTATCACTTTCTGCTCCCCACCCAGAGTCCCTGCAGCAGCTGCGCTCGCTCTACGCGAGAAGAGTGAGAGCAGAGAGGGAAGCAGTGTGGAATGAGCTGAGGCAACTAGGGAGGCAACTTGACAAGAAGCAGCAGTGAGGAGAAGTCGTGTGCCGGTGGTCACGCAGTCACAGTGTATCTGGTGAGCAAAAACATCACGTTTACCAGTGTGATGTCATTTTTTTGCTCAGTCACTAAAATGTGAATTGGAATTGGGATGATGGATCATGGATCCTTAATGTATGCACTCTATGCAGCCATAGACATAATGAGCCAGGCATGCACACTATGGTATGACGCATGTGTGACTTACCCTATCTATATTGTTCTTGGAAAATAATTAATAATGCCACACTAGACATGTTGCAGACTATGGTTTAGAGTGCCTCACTTGCATTTTTCTCCGATTTATTGCTGGGCCGGAGGGGGCGAGGCTGGGCCAGAGCGGGCGGGGCTGGGTCGGAGGGGGTGGACTGGACCAGTCTATACAAATTTCCAGGGCCAGTCTGATTTTCCAGTCTGGCCCTGTCCACGTCTTTGAGGTCAGGCACAATCAACCCCCAGATCGCAGCAGGGAGCCTCTTGTTCCATTGCAGCTACAGGCAATTCATCAGCCTGAACATCACATTCACTCCTGCTGCAGTAGAGGCCTTGCACAGGAAGATATAAAGTGGTAAGACTGCACACTACATTCCTTATGTGACATATTTTAATAAAGCAGTTAGCCATATACCACCAGCCCCTCTACACATCTATAAGGCTCTTATATGATACATGGTTGTGTCTGTGGGACTTTTTGGGCTAATTTTTGTGGTCCTTTCTACCCCAGCTAGAAGTTCTTACACAGGGACAATCAGCACCTCTATACTCACTTAAACCTAATAAAAAGTAATTTCTCAAGACCCAATGCCAGAGGTGGCCTCATACCTTCTTCTCTGACCCTTCATTATTCACATCTGGGGCACGCTTACTCCATCTATAAAAGAGACTATCACTGGCCATATTTCGGTCTGGCACTGAGACCCTATTCCACATACCCACCTAAATCCTTAGTAGGGCAAGGCACTTGACCACCTGCATCTACTGCCCTCTCTCCTCCCTTTCCCATCGGCCCTCCTTGCCTACGGGTCATATCCCAAGCTCCTTTTCCCGTACTTGCCCAGAGAGAGCACCTTCCCCAGGAGAGAGGTAGACTGGCTGCAACAACAAAGACTCCCTCAAGCAAGCTATAACCCAAGAAATACACTTGTTAACTGCAACCTTATTTACAACATATACCCCCAGAATAGTATGATGTGCTAACTTTGTAACTGCGGGGGGGGGGGGGGGCCGGATCCACTCTCTCCATCTACCATTAGTTACGGGAGATTACCCATTCTGTCCATTTAAAAAGTACCTGAAGTTATGGTATATCCATTATCCCCCGGATGTCACACTCTCAAAAGAAGAAACCAAAGCATACTGATGCTCCAAAGACAACCCTATCAGATCACTTTCTTAGCAAAAACCACTATGAGCATGACATGTCTAAAGATGTCTCTAGAGAATCGATAGTCTCTTCTAAAGGGACCCATAGAGCCATGGGTCACTCAGCAGAGAGGTCTGTCAACGTAAATGCCTCTATACTAGACTCCATCAAAGAGCTGTCGGATAAAATGGACTCTCACCATTCATCTCTTAAACAAGAGCTTAAAATGTCAGTGTCAGAATTGAAAAGGGATATCTCCTCACTAGGTGAGCAGACAGAGACACTTGAGTGTAAACAAGAAGACTTACACCTAGATCACTCCAACCTCCTCGCCTATACCCAGTCTCTCTCTGAGATGATCTCGGATTTGAAAACCAAAATGACGGACCTGGAAGACAGGTCTCGCCAGAACTACATCAGGATCCATGGCATTTCAGAGGAGGTTGGATCACCAGACCTCACTAAATATCTGATCGATCTTTACTTTCTATGGGTCTGCTTCACCCTTCAAACTCACTTAAAAAATAAGCCGACAATACAGAGACACTAAATCCTGCACCCCGGACTGGTGCCCACTACCACAGAGGTTTACCTACCAGTCCAAAAGAAAATAAATCTCACCACCCAATGAAGACCCTTGACCTCATGTCCTGGCAGACCTGTAGACATACTTCCGGGCTTATAATTGAACACTTTCACCTGGACAGTTTTGTCGTGGTCTACTAAATGTTCCGGTTGCTTTCATACAACACTGACTGATCTATCGACGTTGGGTAATATAGCCTGATTATTGAAGTTATTGGTTCATAAAGTTATTTTGGTTTTCTTTACTCTTCTTTCTTTTTTGTGGTAAATTAATCCTATGTCATTGCCTATTCTCGTTGTGTATTTCTGCTCCTCTTACAGATAGGATGTAGTTTCAGAGAGGTTATCTGTATGGTCAGTGGTCTTGATTAGCTTATCTATGCTCCATATATAGTCCCTCTATAACGCCCACCCCCGTACTTCATGGCTTATTGTTATACATTTGCTATAACATACCAACTATACTTAGAATTCTTTATAGACCAGTCTTCATATCTCACCTAACCTCAGTTGCAGTATCACTCACCCCCTTTACCCGCCATTAGCACAGGAAATTACCTATAAGTCGAGCCCCTCTGAAGGAATAACCTTGCTTAAGTTCTACATCCTCAGGCCTCACTGATTAAAGAAACCACCTACTACTGAGCTAAGAGGAGTGCACACATTGGAGATATATAACCCATCTCACTATCTTTAATCTCACTCCTTTATGGTGCTACGGTCCAACACACAGCCGATTAGCTAATATAGAGGACATTGTTACCACTGGCCTTCTTTTCCTTAAGCTCCTTGCTATGTTACTGCTATGTTTAAGTTTTTGTGTGTGCATCATGTTCTCCTCTGTGTATGCCAGTTATATATAGATCAGCTACTGCTCCTGGTGTTTTTGCTCTAACCACTGTGTGGACCCCTTAGCAAGCCCTATTGGCAGGGGTAATGTCCACCACTTTAACATCACACTGACAGAACTGTAGAGAATGTGCAGAGTGCCCTATTCATGGTAGTTAATGTTGTACCCTGGTGTCTCAGCTTTACAGGTGGTATACCGCCCCTCCCACCTCTTCTCACAGACAAGGTATATAATTTTAGTATAGGGGCAATTTCCTTTATGGTACGAGTCTCAAAGAGTCCACCTATACCACGTACTTCAATCTGCCACATTACCTCTTCATTTGCTCTACAGTCTTCCCCTGGACTTCTATTATAATGGGGTAGCTATACAGAATATAGTTTACTAGTTTAGTTTTAGCGATGCTCCCAATCATACTTTTATCCTGCACCCTTAGGCCTTACTGATTACTGGTTCAGACTACTACTGCACCATTAAACTTACACATGTTACAGATGTATAAACCTCCTCCTTTAGTCTTCCCGCACCTCAGTATACCTTTTAGCTCCAAACACATGACGATTAACTGACAAAGGTTACACTACCATCACAGCCCTTCGTTTCTTCATGATATTGCGACGCACTCCCTATTGTGGCTCTTATATGTGAGATTTCTATGTATGTTATGTTATCTTATCTGTGGTTTTGTCATGTATTGAACTGTGACTGATCATAATGGATTAACTCTAATTGTCATATAGGCCTACTAGCAAGCTCTAACCTGAAGGTTCATATCTATTAACCCCTCCCCTATCTCATATAACATATGGCATTTTCTTTTTCACCCCAAGTGGAGACCCCCTTCTACCACTGGTACCCCCCCCACTTTCTATTCCATTAGACTCCTTAATTCTTTAAACACTTATACAAGTATACTCTCCCCCAACCATCTTAGTTATATAAATCCCCTCTACTGACCCTATCCTGATACTCAAAATACTTGGTTCACTTTACCGATTAAGCCTACAGTACACCCCAGAGTGTTTCCTCATTATAATACATCCGCAGCTCCCACCCCTCCATTACCCACCTCTATTTTGAGCGGCTCTTGCCCGCTGAACTTCCCCTCCCTACTCTTGCCTCATATAATGCTTTGACCGATATATCTTTCTTGAACTGCTAATCTTGTAGAATCTCCCCCTTTTTTTCCCTCTCTCCCCCTTCATCTCCCCCTTCCTCACCCCACCTTTTTTTTTCTCCCCCCCCCCCCTAATCTACAAGAGGCACAGAGCTATAAGGCATAAAATTGTAAATTGAATAATAATCCTGATAACCTTGGGCAAGTCCAATCAGAAGTTTCTTATACAACAACTCTCCCAATCCTACTACAACATTTTACTGTTTAAATACTGTTGTTTAGGTACACTATATGATCACTTATACTTGATTTCCTCAAGGACAGTACTCTAATCTTCTTTGCTATTTATTTTCTTGTTATTGATTATGTTCGCCTTAGGATACTAATAAAAATGTGATTGTTCCAGTACATGTACATCCCTGCATTGATACGTTATATGATTTATGTTGGAACCCAATTTTCTCAATAAAAAAACCCAAAACAAAAACAAACCTAAGTTTAAACTATAAACTAAACTAACATAACTATTATACTAAAATTAAAATAACTATCAATTAAAAAAAAAAATTACTTATTAAAAAACCTAACACTACTAAAAATATTAAATCTACAAAAAATTAAAAATACTAAATTACAAAAAAATAAAAAATACTACATTACAAAAATAAAAAAATACTAAATTATAAAAAAATAACAAACTAAATAATCCAAAATAAAAACAATTACACCTAATCTAATAGCCCTATAAAAATAAAAAAGCCCTCAAAAATAAAAAAAACCCTAGCCTACAATACACTACCAATAGCCCTTAATAGGAATGAAAGCTGCTTAAATCCTATTGGTTGATTTGAACAGCCAATAGGATTTTAGTAGCTCTAATTCCTATTGGCTGATTTAACATTTTCAGCCAATAGGAATGCAATGGTACCCCCAGTATAAAAGGGGTACCTTGCATTTGAATCCTTAGCGTGCAGCAGACGATCACATGAAGAGGACCTCCACGTCGAATCGATTGACCTCCACCTTGAACCTTCACCTGGACCTCCGCCTCTGTGCATCGACCGCTCCACTGCCGCAGGGATAAAGAAAATGCCGGTCCCTCGATGGATGAAGATGGAGCCACCTGGATGAAGATGGAGCCGCTGGGATGAAGATCGTTCAAGACAGACTTCAGCAACTGTGAGTACCTAAAGAGGGGTTAGTGTTAGGTTTTTTAAGGTTTTTTGGAGTGGGTATTTCTTTTAGATTAGAGTTTGGGCTTGTTTTAAAAGAGCTGAATGGCCTTTTAAGGGCAAGAAAAAGAGCTGAATGCCCCTTTAAGGGCAATGCCCATACAAATGCCCTTAAAGGGCAATGGGTAGATTAGGTTTTTTTAGTTAGGTTTTTTATTTTGTGGGTTTGAGGGGGTGGGGGTTTGTAATGTTAGTGGGTGTTTGGTTTTATTTTGTAGCAAAAGAGCTGATTTCTTTAGGGCAATGCCCTACAAAAGACCCTTTACAAGGCAATGGATGGATTAGGTTTAACTTTATTTTTATTTTGTGGGTTTGGGGGGTGGGGGTTTGTGTACTGTTAGGGGGTGTTCGTTTTTCTTTTTTAGAAAAAGAGCTGATTTCTTTAGGGCAATACCCTACAAAAGGCCCTTTTTGGGCCCTTGGTAGTTTATTATAGATTAGGGTTTTTTATTTTGGGGTGTTTTTTTTTTAAACAGTGTATTAGAATAGGAATCATTTTTATTGTTTTGGATCATTTCGTTTATTATTGTAATGTATTTGTAAATTGTAATTATTGTAAATTATTTGTAATGGTAGTGTTTTCAATTTTTTGTAATGGTATTTTTTTTATTGTTGTAATGTTAGTTTTTTTTGTAATGTTAGGTTTTAGTGTAAGGCAGCTTAGGTTTTACTTTTATTTCACAGGTAAGTTTGTATTTATTTTAAATAGTTAGTAAATAGTTAATAACTATTTACTAACTAGTCTACCTAGTTAAAATAAATACAAACTTACCTGTGAAATAAAAACCTAAGCTAGCTACAATATAACTATCTGTTATTTTAAATATTTATTTATCATCCCAGTGACATTGACTAAATTGCAAAGTACATTGACATAAGTGCAAAACAGTATTCAAAGTTAAATATAACAAAAGCTATTTTCCAAGCTTGCAGCGTCCATGTGTGCAAAGAAGCATATTACATTCCTTGTCATAGAATAATATATAAGGATCAATGTCTCAGGAGATTTTTTTCTTTCTTTCTTTCTAACAAATCAAAACAAATCAAACAAATAACAATTTTAAACTAACAATAAAAGATTCTAACCATGTAGTTGCGACATCCAATGGTCTTTTCAGGAACATTGTTCATTTTCAGCAATCATTAGAACAATTAGCCATCTCTAGAGACAGCACTGACAATCCCCTTTATTCAAAATTGAGCAACCATTCTCCTAGAAGTCTAGCATTAAGAATAAACTCTGTATTTCGTAGGGGGTATAATAGTTGGGTTTGTAACTGCTGCGGTAGACTATGTAGATAGCTTTCTCATTTATACATAAAGCTAGTTGTCCTAAGTGCTATGTCCCCCACTGAATCATATAATTAAATTGTCATCTGATGAAGGAGAGAGTTTTTAAGCTGTGCTAGAGTAGGAATAGTTGAAGTATTCCATGTTTTAAATACCAATCGTCTGGCAATTAATAGAACCGTTCCCAACAGTTTGTCCCTTCTCTTTAGAAAAAAAGAAAACACAGAGGCGCCAAACATGGCCTAGTATAGCCAGATACCAGATATAACAATTCACAGGGTAGCAATTGGATACTCACAAAGGAGACGCACCCAATGGTGCTATTGAAGCAGACTGGAGCCTCTCAGTGGTCCAGCTCACTGATGTGTCTCACGTATCAGTTGTGGTCCTTGGTGATGGTGATTAACAGGTTCCTGAGTGAACAAAAAATATGCAAACCATAGCCCAGTAACGTTTGTACAAGTGAATGGCAATCTGAGCAATCCTACTTACAAGATCCAAAGCACCTGCAGGTGCATACACTGCAAACTGGAACCAAACAGTCGCCCAGTAGACTGATCCCTCCAGGTGAAAGCAGATTAACTCTCAGGTGCCAATCAAAGTTTGAGCAGCATGTAAATGATATAAAGATTGTCCAAAAAGCAAGTGTATTTTTGGACAATCTTTATATCATTTACATGCTGCTCAAACTTTGATTGGCACCTGAGAGTTAATCTGCTTTCACCTGGAGGGATCAGTCTACTGGGCGACTGTTTGGTTCCAGTTTGCAGTGTATGCACCTGCAGGTGCTTTGGATCTTGTAAGTAGGATTGCTCAGATTGCCATTCACTTGTACAAACGTTACTGGGCTATGGTTTGCATATTTTTTGTTCACTCAGGAACCTGTTAATCACCATCACCAAGGACCACAACTGATACGTGAGACACATCAGTGAGCTGGACCACTGAGAGGCTCCAGTCTGCTTCAATAGCACCATTGGGTGCGTCTCCTTTGTGAGTATCCAATTGCTACCCTGTGAATTGTTATATCTGGTATCTGGCTATACTAGGCCATGTTTGGCGCCTCTGTGTTTTCTTTTTTTCTAGTTACCCATCTTTCAGGAAGACCATCCTAAGACCGAGAGCTGCCTACTACTGTTTTTTTTGGACTTACCACTGATTGGGACTATATCTATATCACTTACTGGACTTTATGTTGGTACACTTTTATATATATGTATGTTTCTGTATATATATATCTCTTATAAGTATTAATTTAGTTAACTGATATTGTTTGAACATATGTTTAGTTGTTAGGCTATAGGAGGCGCCCCCTAAGGGCAGTAATACACATTGATGTGTATTACACCCTCATTTCATCCTCTGTCCCTTCTCTTTAACCCCTTCGGCAGTCTTAGGAAGATCAGGGTATCAGTGTCTACTGTGAAGTCAATGTTACATTTATTTTTAAGCCAGTATGCTGTTGTTTTCCAAAATTTAACCAATCTAGGGCATTTCCACAGAAAGTTTTCTATGTGGCATTTTGGGCAGTTGTTAGCTGTTAGAGGCACCCACTTCTGATACAACCTAGGAGTTATGTAAGCTTGGTGTAATAGTTTAATATGCGAATCTCGCAGGTCTTGAGACAGGGTTACCTTAAGTAGGGTTTTTATGCTAGTCTGTATTAACGCTGTATCCACTTCCTCCTCCACTAGTTTGTCCCATTTGTTTGCCACCTGAGCAGCAGTAATAGTGTTTATGGGTTCTAGTAGTAATCTATATATAGGGGAAATTGTGTAGATCCCCTGAGATACTAATGAAACTAGTTGTGTTATTGGTCTTGTTTGTTGGAGTAGGTTTCCGCCTTTGAATACATCCATCACATGATGTCTCACTTGGAGGTATGCAAAATGATGTGCATTTGGTAGGGTGTATTGTGCTTGTAGTGTTTTAAAACTCTTGATAATGTTGTCTGATTCATCAAGAATATGTTGAATGTTTTGGAGCCCCTTATGATACCATATTTGGAAAGGGTGTGTAGTGATGCCGGCGACAAAGTTAGGGTTCCCCTGGAGTGGTAGATATTTAGTGTATGTTTGCGGAATTGTAAGCCACTTACAAAGTGATTTCCAGGCCTGCAAAGGCCCTGTAAGAGGAAGTACTTTGTCTATGTGTCTCTGAATTTGCTCAGGAGTCAAGTGCTGTAGCACTGCTAGTGAATAGGGTTTAATCAGCTCCTCCTCCAAAGATTTGAAAGTGAAATGATATTGTTGACTTATCCAGTCCAGTATAAACTTGGAGAGGGCAGCCCAGTTATATAACAAATGATTTGGCAGGCCAAAGCCTCCATGGGATGGTGAACCCACAAGCTTTTGATAGCCTATACAGTGCTTTCTCGCTGCCCAAACAAGGTCCAAGATTTTGGAGTTGAGTATCTTGAGGTCTTTTTTTCCTAATAGAATGGGTATAATTTGGTAGACATATAATAGCTTTGGGAAGGTTATCATTTTAATGAGGTTTATTCACCCAGATATGGAGAGGGGTAAACCTTTCCAGCTATGCAGCTGGTCTGTTATTTTCTCAAGATACCAGTGAGGTGGATTCTTCGCTATTTAAAGCCCTTTTAAAATACGAGAATAACAACGCAAAAAAGTATAGTTTGCGTTGTTATTCTCGTATTTTAAAAGGGCTTTAAATAGCGAAGAATCCACCTCACTGGTATCTTGAGAAAGGCTGCCCAGCTGAAACGCGTTGATACCAGAGCTAAAGCCGCACTGATTGTGGTGAACAAGGAACCATTGGAGCCCTTTGTGCTCTTTTTGCAAGAACTAAACTTTCTTCAAAGTCCGGCGAGACTAACTGCCACGAGACAGACTGCCACTTCACCTAAAAAGTAAGGTGCCTTACCAACCTACACTCCAGATGACCAAACTGCAATTTAAGGTTAACATTATCAGTGGCTACCCAAAAAGTCGGACCACAAAAAATCCTTAGACGCCAAAGACTCCCCTAGGTGGAGCTACTATAATAACAACAAGCGATCGGTCACTGACCGAAAGAAGAATCTACTATTCTGTTGGAAAGCCACAGATAATCTTTTGAACCGCAAGTCTAAAACTGCCAAAGGAAAAACGGCAGGACAAGTGACCTTTTCATCTCAAGGATATCGGTCACTGACCGAAAGGATACCCGTCTTTGATTTAAGATTCCAAGGTCTGAAGAATCGGTTACCGCAACACAGCTCAAACACCAGGAGCATAAGTCAATTTCCTTGCATAAATATCATCTTCCACCACGGACTCATTAAACATACTGTAATCAGCCAGATACACTATACAGGTATCTTTGCAGGTATCCAGAAATTTATAAAAGACGAGACACATCGATCTTATATATGGAACATTAAGACAGCATGAAGTGTATAATAATGCTTTGAAAGTCACTGTGTCTTAAAATACAAATATTAGCAACTTTTCAGCTATTTTTAGCAACTCTGTACAACATTAATAAGAAAGTCGATGTGAATATAAACAGTCTCCGGACACAAATAGTAAACTTGTTTTTAGCAATTTTAAAGCAGAACTGTATAAACGCATAGATAAATTACTTTACATTTTATCCAGATATAGTATTAATAGACACCGGTGTCAGTTTTTAACATTGTTGGAATTTATTTTTATTTGACTATTTTTATGAATGTACCAATAAAGGAGCTTGTTTAATTACAATATAATATGTTTAGCGCTCATTCTTTCCAAAAGGAATATAAATTAGAGGGCAATAAACCACCTTTTAAAAATATAATTTTAAATTTTACACTTTTTTAAACTCTATTGGGAACAGCAATCCGTATTGGGCCACCTTAAACCACTATTTACATTTGTAATCTTTGACTTCAGGATTACGCAATCTCCATATATCTATTAATCTGAGTCCTTTCTGAAATTTAGTTAATGTTCAGGAGTCTTTTTTAGTATATGTCGCCGGTCGTAGCACAAGTGGTGGAAGTGCCGGGTTTCTGTATCTGTCAAGTGGTACGTGTGGTGCAATATTGTAGTCTCCCCTAACTATCAGTGGAAGGTGAGCTGACTTAAGTAGACGGTTATGCATATTGGACCAGAAGGTGTCTTTATTATTAAGTGGGCCATAAACTCCTGCCATGCTAGTCTAATGTCTCCAAGTTCTATGTGTAGTAATACAAATCTGCCCTCTGGGTCCAGTTCAGTGTGCAGGATCTTGTAGGATAAGCCTTTTTGGAGCAATAAAGCTACCCCTCTAGCTCTTCTTTCTAGGTAAGAAGTGCTGATGACTTCCTGGACCCAGCCTTGCTTTAGCATAAGGTGTTCCTCTGCAGTAAGATGTGTTTCTGTTAATATAGCTATATCTGTTCCCTTATTCTTTAGAGATCTCAATATACATTTTCTTTTAACAGGGGATGTAATTCCCCCGACATTCCAAGTAATTATATTTACTTTAGTGTTAGCCATTGTGGATATAGGAGGGTATGACGTATGTAAGTGTCATTGTGGAAATACAGATATCAGTAATACAGTATGTTGTATAGAATACTTGTGGTTTAACCTGAATATGGGGTAACTGGGTTTCCTTGTTGTTCTTTGCACTTCGTCGTCTCTTTCTCTGTGGAAAATGCAGTACACAAAGATTGTGGAGTGGTAGAAACTTCCTGGAGTCACAACTACAAATGAACATATAATACACAGTTAGAAATACATAATAAAACAACAACCAACAATAACCAAAATACAATAGAACTTTAAACTTTCCCATGTGGCACATTATGCTTTTCGAAGCATCTCCCCCCTTATAAGGGAAATTTGAAAAGAATATGGTTTCAGCTTTCACCATCTCACTATATTTGCCCTCCACCAAGAGTAGAGGAAAGGAGAACAATTCACAGTCCATTGAGGTATTTGGTCATTTTAGAACTGCTTCAAGGGTCATCTGCTGCAGCCATTCGGTTTCCCCGATGGTCATTCACCCCAGATTCACCATCTTCTGCCTGTAGAAAAAGTTGCAGTTGCTTTGGTTTGTCAAAGAGTTTTGGTCCAGTAGATGTCTGTAATCGTAGCTTGGCCAGGAATAATAGTGCTACTATTCTACCTTTGTCTTTCAGTTGTTTACAATATGGTGAGAACTCATGCCTTTTTCTGGTAACATTTGAGGAATAATCTTGAAATATCAGAACCTTCTTTCCCTCAAATATAGGGGGCCCAGACTTGCGGTAAGCCCTGAGTAGTTCAACTTTATCTTTAAAGTTTAAATATTTAATCAAGACATATCTAGGCGTCACATTGATGGTCTGTCCTGACCTCGGTTGTCCCACCCTATGTGCTCTTTCTGCAATACATGGAACGTTGGTCTCTTCTATCTTGAGCAACTGTGGAACGACAGTCTCTGCAAAGTGAAGCAGAGTTGAACTTTGGACTGTTTCAGGAAGTCCTACAATACGTAGATTGTTCCTATGAGACCTGTTTTCAAGGTCGTCAAGTCTTGCTTTAAGTTCTGTATTTTGACGTTGCAATCACCGTAGTAGATACTTCTCGATGGCGGTCTTCATGCTCTGAAACACGGTGCTCAACATAAGGGAGTCGTCTGGAAAATTGCTTAAATTAAGATGACAGAAACTCAACTCCCATTTGCAGATGCTCTATTTTAGGGAGGAATAAGGCCGAGATTTGAGCCACTATCGGGTGCGGGTCTTGAGTTGTAGTTCCCTCTTCTGAGTCACAGGGCGTTTCTGACAGCTGGTGTCTGCTTGGTGTTGTGCTCTTCGTTATTTTTATTTTTCAACGCCATTTTGCCTGTAGCTTTGTGAAAGCTATTATGCTATTTCTGCATATGCTAAGTAGGGTCAGAGCAGAGATCACTATACTTTATGTTAAGTTTTTCTGAAGTGGGGTATTATATCCAATAAAGTTGGGGCTGCAATGTCTGGTGTAGTGGGTAGAGGGTACGCAAATAAGTTGGAACTCAGAGAAGGCTGATAGTTGTTATGCAGGGGGGGAGTGTCTAATCTTCCTTAGTTCATGTTTGCGTTGGTATGAACACAAGCTTCTGTACAGCATTAGTTTAAAGGTAATAGGCATGGCATTCACTGAGGATTAGTTGATAGTGAACTTCCCTCCTCCAGTATTGATCTTTTTGTGCTACAATGCACATGTGGGCACTAGGTGGCAGCGAAGTCACAGTTTCATAACTCTGAATGGAGAATGTTGTGGGTTTTCAGTAAAACCTGCCTATGTCTGCGGTGTTTTCATTCAAAACAAAAAACACCCCAGTCCTTTCAACTCCACACCCAGGGGCCCAATAAGACAGTAAAAGTGAAATGAAAATTGTTGATGGCGTTTATGCAGAAGGTATTCTAACGTTATGATAAGTCTGTAATACAGTTAGATATTACCCTTTTCCTTCCTCTTCCATGCGCTAGCAGCTCATTGCGTCCTATACCTTCAGAGTCGCTCTGATGATGTTGCTTGTTATGCAGCTGAGTTTGGAAGCTGGCGGGGCCTGTGGGAGAATTCTTTAGGCCATTGGAATTGCCATGTGGCGTTCCGGCTGAATCTAAGATGGCGCCGATGCGCCCATCCTCTTTATAAGTGACTTCGGCAGTAGGCAGAGCCTACAGGCTGTGTTGCCGACAGTAAAACACTGCCCAAAGATCCTCCAGACAGTAATCCACCAAGGCTTGTCTGTGGGAGCGGTAGAAGTGCTGTTTAAAGCAGATATTATGGAGCGATATCACGGAGCTCACATAGGCCCCTATTTATCAACCCGTCAACTTACTTGCATTCGCCGGCACCAATACGCTCGCCTAAGATCACCTAACATCGCTGCCGCGGACCTGAATACATTCTCCAAAGTTACCAAAAAAGCTGTCAAAAAGCCGCGCACCAAGTACAGGGCGATGAGCAGCGGACTGTTGTTAACTAACAGTCATCAATCTCGCTGCTCTTCGGCTTTTTCCCAGCTTTATTGGTATACTGTCAGTAAACACCCATACTATACTAAACTGTTTTACCCCTATACCACCGCTCCTGGACCCCACCGCAACTAAATAAAGTTATTAACCCTTAAACCACCGCTCCCGGAGCCCACCGTCACGTACATTATACTTACTAACCCCTAATCTGTTGCCCCCTACAACGCCGCCACCTACATTATGTTATTAACCCCTAATTTGCCGTCCCTACACCGCCGCCACCTACATTATGTTATTAACCCCTAATCTGCCCCCCCACACCGCCGCCACCTACATTATGTTATTAACCCCTAATCTGCCGTTTCCACCACTAAATTAAATTTAATAACCCCTAACCCTAAACTGAACCCTAACACCCCCTAACTTAAATCTAATTTATATAAATATAAATAAAATTACTATCATTAACTACATTATTCTTATTTAAATCTAAATACTTATCTATAAAATAAACCCTAAGACAGCTACAATATAACTAATAGTTACATTGTATCTAGCTTAGGTTTTTTTTATATTATTTTACAGGCAAGTTTGTAATTATTTTAACTAGGTACCCGACGAATGAAGGTTCCTTTAAGTGACGTCATCCAAGATGGCGTCCCTTAGATTCCGATTGTCTGATAGAATTCTATCAGCCAATCTGAATTAAGGTAGAAAACAATCCTATTGGCTGATGCAATCAGCCAATAGGATTGAACTTCAATCCTATTGGCTGATTGGAACAGCCAATAGAATGCAAGCTCAATCCTATTGGCTGTTCCAATCAGCCAATAGGATTGAAGTTCAATCCTATTGGCTGATTGCATCAGCCAATAGGATTTTTTCTACCTTCATTCTATCAGCCAATCGGAATATAAGGGACGCCATTTTGGATGACGTCACTTAAAGGAACCTTCATTCGTCGGGTAGTCGTTGGCCGAAGAGGATGCTCCGCGTCGGATGTCTTGAAGATGGAACCGCTCCGTGCCGGATGGATGAAGATAGAAGATGCTGTCTGGATGAAGACTTCTGCCGTCTGGAGGACCACTTCTGCCCGCCTTGAATGAAGACTTCTGCCCATCTGGAGGACCACTTCTGCCCGGCTTGGAAGAAGACGTCTCCCGGTAAGTCGATCTTCAGGGGTGTATTGGGTGGGTTTTATTTTTAGGTTAGGGCTGCAAAAGAGCTAACTGCCCTTTTAAGGGCAATGCCCATCCAAATGACCTTTTCAGGGCAATGGGGATCTTAGGTTTTTTTTGTTAGAATTTTTTTTGGGGGGTTGGTTGTGTGGGTGGTGGGTTTTACTGTTGGGGGGTTGTTTGTATTTTTTTTTACAGGTAAAAGAGCTGATTACTTTGGGGCAATGTCCCGCAAAAGGCCCTTTTAAGGGCTATTGGTAGCTTAGTTTAGGCTAGGGTTTTTTTTTATTTTGGGGGGGCTTTTTTATTTTGATAGGGCTATTAGATTAGGTGTAATTAGTTTAAATTTCTGTAATTTGTTTATTATTTTCTGTAAAATTTTTTGTACTTTAGCTAATTTCATTTAATGTAGGTTATTGTATTTAATTTAGTTACTTGTATTTAATTTAGTTTATTTAATTATAGTGTAGTGTTAGGTGTTATTGTAACTTAGGTTAGGTTTTATTTTACAGGTACTTTTGTATTTATTTTAGCTAGGTAGTTAGTAAATAGTTAATAACTATTTAATAACTATTCTACCTAGTTAAAATAAATACAAACTTGCCTGTAAAATAAAAATAAAGCCTAAGCTAGCTATAATGTAACTATTATTTATATTGTAGCTATCTTAGGGTTTATTTTATAGGTAAGTATTTAGTTTTAAATAGGAATAATGTAGTTAATGATAGTAATTTTATTTATATTTATTTAAATTAGATTTAAGTTAGGGGGTGTTAGGGTTAGACTTAGGTTTAGGGGTTAATAAATTTAATATAGTGGCGGCGACGTTGGGGACGGCAGATTAGGGGTTAATAACATAATGTAGGTGGTGGCGGTGTTGGGGACAGCAGATTAGGGGTTAATAACATAATGTAGGTGGCGGCGATGTTGGGGACGGCAAATTAGGGGTTAATAACATAATGTAGGTGGCGGCGGTGTGGGGGGGGCAGATTAGGGGTTAATAACAAAATGTAGGAGGCGGCGGTGTGAGGGTGCAGATTAGGGGTTAATAACATAATGTAGGTGGCGGTGGTGTAGGGGGGGCAGATTAGGGGTTAAAAACAAGATGTAGGTGGCGGTGGTGTTAGGGGGGGCAGATTAGGGGCTAATAAGTATAATGTAGGTGGCGGCAGTGTTGGGGGGCAGATTAGGGGTTAATAAGTATAATGTAGGTGGCGTTGGTTTAGGGGGCAGCAGATTAGGGGTGTACATGGGGTACATGTTAGGGTGTTAGGTGTAAACATAAATTTTATTCTCCCATAGGAATGAATGCGATATCGGGCAGCAACGAACATGAGCTTTCGCTGCTTTCAGAATCCCATTGATTCCTATGGCATCCATCACCTCCAGGGCGGCGGATTGAAAACCAGGTACGCTGGGCCAGAATAGTGCCGAGCGTACCTGGTAGAAATTTGTTAACTTGCAAATGTAGTCAGATAGTGCCGAATTTGACGTAAGCATCGATCTGTGTCGATCTGTTTGACCAGCGGATCGTATGTTACATCACAAAATTCTACTTTTGCCGGTCTGTAGGGTTTGATAAATAAGGGGAATCAGGCCTGCTACAATTACGCTGCGGAATTCCAGCGTATTTGCGGTTGATGTATTATTTAGTTAAATGGACAGTCTACACCAGAAGTTTTATTGTTTAAAAAGATAGATAATTCCTTTATTACCCATTCCCTAGTTTTGTATAACAAACACAGTTATATAAATACACCTTTTACCTCTGTGATTACCTTGTATCTAAGTCTTTGCAAACTGCCCCCTTATTTCAGTTCTTTTGACAGACATCCATTTTAGCCAATCAGAGTTGGCTCACTGGAACTCCACGTGCGTGAGCACATTGTTATCTATATGGCACACATGAACTAACACCCTCTAGTGGTAAAAACGCCCTGACTGAGAGAAGAGGCGGTCTTCAAAAGCTTAGAAATTAGCCTATGAAACTCCTAGGTTTAGCTTTCAACTAAGAATACCAAGAGAACAAAGCAAAATTGGTGATAAAAGTAAATTGAAAAATTGTTTATAATTACATTCTCTTAGGTCTATTTTAATTATGTTAAAGTTAGGGGGTGTTAGGTTTAGTGTTAGGGTTACGGTTAGATTTAGGGTTAGCTTTAGGGGTTAATATAGTTTAATTTAGGTTGTTGCAGTGTGGGGGTCGGCAGTTTAGGGGTTAATAGGTTTATTTAGTGGAAGTGATGTTGGAGGCCAGGGGTTTAGGGTTTAATAACTTTATTTAGTGGCAGCGATGTTGGGGAGCAGCAGAATAGGGGTTAATAAATGTATTTTGGTGGCGGCGATATCAGGAGCGGCAGATTAGGGGTTAATGACATTGTGTAGGTGTCGGCAATGTTGGGGGCAGCAGATTAGGGGTGTTACTTTTTTTTCCCCATAGACATCAATGGGACTGTGTTACAGAGATTTTCATTCCGCGATCGCAGGTGTTAGGTTGTTCTCTAACACTCTCTCCCCATTGATGTCTATGGGGAAAGTGTGCATGAGCACGTCAAAGCAGCGGTTGTATTTTGTGCGGTATGGAGCTTAACGCAACCATATCGCACGCACAAAGCAGCTTTTCAAAAACTCGCAATGACAGCACTATGGAGGGGGAAATAACGCAATAACGCTTTTGTTGCATTAGTTCCGCACCCTCTATAGCACAAAACTTGTAATCTAGGTGAAATTTTGCAGCTCCCTCTTAGAGTGTTTCCATTAAAGGGACAGTAAACACCAAACATTTCATTGTTTAAAAGAGATAGATAATCCCTTTATTAACCATTCCACAGTTTTGCATAATCAACTCTGTGATATTAATATACTTTTTATCTCTGTGATTACCTTGTATCTAAGCTTCTGCAGACTGCGTCCTTATCTCAGATCTTTTGACAGACTTGCATTTTAGGCAATTACTGCTAACTATTAAATAATGCCACGTGCATGAGCACAATGTTATCTATATGGCAAAAATGAACTAACGCCCTCTAGCTGTGAAAATGTTTCAAATGCATATAGATAAGAGGTGGCCTTCAAGGGCTTATAAATTAGAATATGAGCCTATCAAGGTTAAGATTTCAAGTAAGAATACCAAGAGAACAAAGCAAATGTGATGATTAAAAGTGAATATATACACCCTATCTAAATCATGAAAGTTTACATTGGACTTTACTGTCTCTTTAAATTACATTTTTTACCTGAGGTGGTGGTACTTAGTTCCATTGAGTACTTCCACAAAAAAACCTTGCTATTAGTGATGTCGCGAACCTAAAAAATTGGGTTCGCGAACGGCGAACTTCCACAAAAGTTCGCGAACGGGCGAATGGGCTAACCGCCATAGACTTCAATAGGCAGGCGAATTTTAAAACCCACAAGGACTCTTTCTGGCCACAATAGTGATGGAAAAGTTGTTTCAAGGGTACTTACACCTTGACTGTGGCATGCCGGAGGGGGATTCATGGCAAAACTCCCATGGAAAATTACATAGTTGATGCAGAGTCTGGTTTTAATCCATAAAGGGCATAAATCACCTAACATTCCTAAATTGTTTGGAATAACGTACTTTAAAACATCAGGTATGATGTTGTATCGATCAGGTAGTGTAAGGGTTACGCCCGCTTCACAGTGCGCAGTGGTATACCTGCCCTGACCATGCTTTGCAGACCAGGTATCAGTGGTCAGATGGACCCTTGCCCCAACACTGTGTGTCAGACATGCCATTATAGCAGGCTTATATGGCTTTGGCATTGCTTTTTGGTAATTAGAAGGCTGCTAAATGCCACTGCGCACCACACATGTTTTATGCCCAGCTAGGGTTGCCACCCGTCCCTTAAAATACAGAACACTTATAAGTTACACATGCTGCAGGGTGTGCAGGGAGGAATATGTATAGTGCCTAATTGAATAGTGCTGTCCATAAACACAATACATGTTCCTTCCTGCACACCCTGCAGCATGTGTAACTCATAAGTGTCCCAGAAAAAATGGCTGAGGTGGCAACCCTATGCCCAGCAGTGAAGGGGTTAATTAGGGAGCATGTAGGGAGCTTGTAGAGTTAATTTTAGCTTAAGTGTAGTGTAGTAGACAACCCAAAGTATTGATCTAGGCCCATTTTGGTATATTTCATGCCACCATTTCACCGCCAAATGCGATAAAAATTATTTACAAACAGCTTGTGCAATTATGGCACAAATGGTTGTAAATGCTTCTCTGGGATCCCCTTTGTTCAGAAATAGCAGACATATATGACTTTGGCGTTGCTTTCTGGTAATTAGAAGGCCGCTAAATGCTGCTGCGCATCACACGTGTATTATGGCTAGCAGTGAAGGGGTTAATTAGGCAGTTTGTAGGGAGCTTGCAGGGTTAATTTTAGCTTTAGTGTAGAGATCAGCCTCCCACCTGACACATCAGACCCCCTGATCCCTCCCAAACAGCTCCCTTCCCTCCCCCACCCCACAATTATCCCACCATCTTAAGTACTGGCAGAAAGTCTGCCAGTACTAAAATAAAAGGTTTTTAATGTTTTTATTTTTTTTTAGCATATTTACATATGCTGTGGTGTAGCATACCCCCTTAGCCCCCAACCTCCCTGATCCCCCCAAAAACAGCTCTCTAACCCTCCCCATCTGCCTTATTGGCGGCCATCTTGGGTACTGGCAGCTGTCTGCTATTATTTCACAGTCAAAAAAGTGTTTTTTTTTTTTTTAAATGTACACTACTGTTACACCAGATATGAGTGGTGGCACTGGGCAAGTGGGCACAGTATACGCTGTGAGCCTGACACACATGCTGGCAGGCAGGCAACTGCAATTAGATTACATAGGGGGAAAAAAAAAGCATACTGATGTTCTAGCCCTAAAAGGGCTTTTTGGGGTGCTGTCCTTACAGCAGAGATCAGATGAGTCCTTCAGGACTGTAGTGGACACTGAATACACTAGCCTAACTATTGATTTCCCTATTAAATCAGCAGCAGCTACACTGTCCCTCCTCTCACTAAGAATGCAGCTTCCAAATGAATCTAAAATGGATGCTGTCCAGGAGGTGGGAGGGTCTGGGAGGGAGGGTCTGCTGCTGATTGGCTGTAATGTGTATTCTGACTGTGAGGTACAGGGTCAAAGTTTACTCAATGATGACAAATAGGGGGCGGATCGAACATCGCAAATGTTCGCCCGCGAGGCGAACGCGAACATGCTATGTTCGCCCGGAAACTATTTGCCCGCGAACTATTCGCGGCATCACTACCTGTTATATATATGCAGCCACCAATTACCAGCTATCCCACTGCGGTTTACAGAAAACCAACACTTTCCAGGTACAGTGCAAAGTTCCTTTACTATGCAAATATTTAAATCTCAAATCCTTTAATATCCCTTTTAAAAATAAAAAAACTAAATATAAAAGCAATATACTAAAAGACAAGAAAATATTTTAAATATTTATACTAGAATCGCATTTGTAACGCGTCCATTGCCATTGTCAGTTGTGCACGCACTCGTACAAAGTATTAACAAAAAAACACCTAAGCGCCCGTACAAAGTATTAACAAAAAAACACCTAAGCGCCCGCAAGAAATATTAAGAAACACCTAAACTTCCGGAGTGAAGGTGGCGCAGAGTGGAGGTGATCGCTAAGCGGAGGTGACCGTGGAGCAGGACTGGCCGTCGCGGAGCAGGACCGGCTTCGAGGATCCTCTTCATGTGGTCGCTGCTGCATACTGAATATTGAATGCATTTAGGTACCTTGCATTCCTATTAGCTAAAATTTTGAAATCAGCCAATAGGATGAGAGCTACTGAAATCCTATTGGCTGATTTGAACAGGATCCTCGAAGCCGGTCCTGCTCCGCGACGGCCAGTCCTGCTCCACGGTCACCTCCGCTTAGCGATCACCTCCACTCCGCGCCACCTTCACTTCGGATGAAGATCAAAGATGTCCCCACGCTGGATGAAGACCTTCACCACCTGGAAGAAGACCTTCGCCGCTGGAATTCAGGAACTTTGAGTACCTAATTCGGGGTTGGACAATTTTTTGGGGTGTTTTTTTTTTTTAGCTTAGGGATTTTTTTTTTTTTTTTGGCGCAAAAGAGCTGTTTCTAAAAGAGCTGATTGCCCTTTCAAGGGTAATGCCCATACAAATGCCCCTTCAGGGGCAATGGGTAGCTTAGGTTTTTTAGACTTGGTTGGTTGGGTGAGAGGTTTTACTGTTAGGGGGTAATTTTGTTAGGTAAAAGAGCTGTTTAACTTAGGGAAATGCCCTACAAAATGCATTTTTAAGGGCTATTGGTAGTTTAGTTTAGATTAGGTGGTGTTTTTATTTGGGAGGGGTTTATGTTTATAGTGGTATTAGATTAGGTTTATTTTTATTTTATTTTTGATCATTTCATTTATTTTTTTCATTAATTTTAAATAGACTGCCCTCTGGGCAGGCTTATTGCCTAGTTATATATAATACAGATAGAATTTTTTTTATACAAACTGCTTGTAAAATGGGACGACACCAAGTATAAACAATATCTTATGTTATTTAGGCAATATTTACATGTCATAATACAGCTTATACATGTAACCAAAAGGTAGTTTTTATAATTTTATAACTTTTGCATACATTGTACCCTCAGAAAGATAGTACAGTACTGTAATCAGAAACGTACTAATGTGTGATATAACCTGTAATAAACGTTTCTGTTAATATGAGCTGCTGTAATAACTAGCAGATGAGGATGGCACTGTCTAGGGGTGTCGCTGTGGTACAGATTGGTAACTAACCCTAACAAAAACTACCCAAAACAGCCATTATGGTCTTGATTTATCAAGCTACGGTGGACAGGGGCATAAATATGCACCCCTGTCCACTGCAGCTCGCCTCTGGTGGACAGAATTCCACTGGCGGAATTTAACGTTGCACGCAAGCACTATTTTGCGCTCGTGTGCAATGCTGCCCTCTTCCAGCACACACTGCAAATTACGCGTGGTCAGGAGCTGTCAATCTTCCCGGTCGGATGAGACTGGGAAGATTGAAATCCTCCACCTAAGAGGAGGAGTAGAGTGTAGGTCTGAAGACCACTGCTTGATAAATACGGATGGGTGTGTTTGCTACCAAGGCTAGGGTTAAATGCAGTGGGGTGTTATGCACAGCAAAGTGTGGAGATAATGGTAGTACAGTGTTGTGTGGAGCATTGGGACAGCACAATTAAAGGAATAGTAAAAACCTTGTAATTACAAGACATTTCTGTTGTGTTGCTATAGAATAATATCAGCCAAGTACAAACACTTTTAAAACAAATTAATATAATTTTACTGCAATTATTTTTCAATAGCCAAACTCCACCAACCATTTGCCTTATTTGGAGGTAGCCAATCTGTGCTTTAATCAATAGACAACAAGGCTAGCCATGGTCATAAAGTTAGCATAAAGTGCATTATTTTGCAGATGTTATCTGATGAAGCCAATTATAAGACAGAAATATATCAGAGTTAGCATTGAGAAGTCAGCAGTATGCATTTCATGTTCTAAATGTTCTAATTTATAGAGCTAACTTACATTAAAAGGGGCAAAATAAACCCTTAAAATATATTGCATAGTTGTTTCATTATGAATAACTAAACATTTAAAAAAAATATAAAGCTGTTTTTTGCATATCTGTTTCAGTGTCTATGTGAGTATGTACGTTATTTCACTAATCTAGCAAAATATTAATTTATTAATACATGAAAAAATATAAATTAAATTAAAAATCTTTGTTTAAATTGATAGAATTTCTAAAATGTATTGATTGTCCTGCAAGTGAATTAAAAAAATGTGTCCCCTAAATCTTGATTTCCACTCCTATGACAGCTGTTTAAAAAAGTCACCTCTTACATAAATAGCCTTGTAATGATATATAATACATGGAGATCTACATCAGTCTTCTTAAATAAAATGAGACACTTTTCCTGTTCTTTGTATTCAAAATGACATCTATTTATTCATCGAAAACATTTAAACATCATCTCCTTAACCTGGATAGACTTCACAGTCTGGAAAGAACAAAGAGAATGGAAGTTTACTGTAGTTCTCTGTTTAAATGTTATTTTCCCACAAATCTATTAACATGGTAGATTATTTGGAAGGAAAATTGAAAACATGTAATCACAGTTACCACAAGCTCTGCAAATCCCAAAACAACTTAAAGTCAGACCTCCTAGGTCGTCGCTTTACTCAAATACTATGTATATTTGTTTACTAACCATTCTATAATCCCTTTCTTTTCGAAAATATCTTAATTTTCTTACCACACAGATAGTAAAAATATTGAAAAATATGGGCAGAATGTGACATGATTATGTTGTAAAGGGACATAAAACACAATGGCCTAGATTTAGAGTTTTGTCAGTAAAGACCCGCGTAACTAACGCAGCTTTTTTTCCTACCGCTGCTTTCAAACAACGCTGGTATTGAGAGTTGTCTGAGGGGCTGCGTTAGGCTCCAAAAAGGGTGCGTTCAGCCGAATTTACCGCCACTTCAACCCTCAATACCAGCGTTGCTTACGGTAGCGGTAAGCTGGCAAAACGTGCTCGTGCAAGATTCCCCCATAGGAAACAATGGGGCAGTTTGGTATGAAAAAACAAACAAAAAAAGCAGCGTTAAGCTCCCAACGCAGCCCCATTGTTTCCTATGGGGAAACACTCTCTAAGTCTGCACTTAACACCCTAACATGTACCCCGAGTCTAAACACCCCTAACCTTACACTTATTAACCCCTAATCTGCCACCCCCGCTATCGCTGACACCTGCATTTTATTATTAACCTCTAATCTTCCGCTCCGGACACCGCCGCCACCTACATTATCCCTATGAACCCCTAATCTGCTGCCCCTAACATCGCCGACACCTACATAATATTTATTAACCCCTAATCTGCCCCCCCCAACGTCGCCACTACCTTACCTACACTTATTAACCCCTAATCTGCCGACCGGACCTCGCAGCTACTATAATAAATGTATTAACCCCTAAACCGCCACACTCCCGCCTCGCAAACACTAGAATAAATAGTATTAACCCCTAATCTGCCCTCCCTAACATCGCCGCCACCTAACTTCAAGTATTAACCCCTAATCTGCCGACCGGACCTCGCCGCTACTATAATAAATGTATTAACCCCTAAAGCTAAGTCTAACCCTAACCCTAACACCCCCCTAAGTTAAATATAATTTTAATCTAACAAAATAAATTAAATCTTCTTAACTAAAGTATTCCTATTTAAAACTAAATACCTGTAAAATAAACCCTAATACAGCTACAATATAACGAATAATTATATTGTAGCTATTTTAGGATTTATATTTATTTTACAGGCAACTTTGTATTTATTTTAACTAGGTACAATAGCTATTAAATAGTTATTTACTATTTAATAGCTACCTAGTTAAAATAATTACAAAATTACCTTTAAAATAAATCCTAACCTAAGTTACAATTAAACCTAACACTACACTATCAATAAATTAATTCAATAAAGTACCTACAATTACATACAATTAAATAAAATAAACTAAATTATAAAAAAAACCCCACTTAATTACAAAAAATAAAAAAAGATTACAAGAATATTAGGCTAATTACACCTATTCTAAGCCCCCTAATAAAATAAAAAAGCCCCCCAAAATAATAAAGGTCCCTACCCTATTCTAAATTAAAAAGTAATCAGCTCTTTTACCAGCCCTTAAAAGGGCTTTTTGCGGGGCATGCCCCAAAGTAATCAGCTCTTTTGCCTGTAAAAAAAAATACATACCCCCCCAACATTAAAACCTACCACCCACATACCCCTACTCTAACCCACACCCCCTTAAATAAACCTAACACTACTCCCCTGAAGATCTCCCTACCTTGATCGTCTTCACCCAGCCGAGCCGAAGTCTTCATCCGATGGGGCAGAAGAGGACATCCAGACCAGCAGAAGTCTTCATCCTATCCGGGCAGAAGAGGACATCCAGACCGGCAGACATCTTCATCCAAGCGGCATCTTCTATCTTCATCCATCCGGAGCAGAGCAGAGCGGAGCCATCTTATTTCCAGCCGACGCAGATCCATCCTCTTTAACTGACGCCTACTCGCCGAATGAAGGTTCCTTTAAGGGACGTCATCCAAGATGGCGTCCCTCGAATTCCGATTGGCTGATAGGTTTCTATCAGCCAATCGGAATTAAGGTAGGAAAAATCTGATTGGCTGATTGAATCAGCCAATCAGATTCAAGTTCAATCCTATTGGCTGATCCAATCAGCCAATCAGATTGAGCTCGCATTCTATTGGCTGATCGGAACAGCCAATAGAATGCAAGCTCAATCTGATTTTCTGATTGGATCAGCCAATCGGATTGAACTTGAATCTGATTGGCTGATTCAATCAGCCAATCAGATTTTTCAATCAGCCAATCGGATTGAGCTCGCATTCTATTGGCTGATCGGAACAGCCAATAGAATGCAAGCTCAATCTGATTGGCTGATTGGATCAGCCAATCGGATTGAACTTGAATCAGATTTTTCCTACCTTAATTCCGATTGGCTGATAGAATCCTATCAGCCAATCGGAATTCGAGGGAAGCCATCTTGGATGACGTCAGTTAAAGGAACCTTCATTCGGCGAGTAGGCGTCGGTTGAAGAGGATGGATCCGCGTCGGCTGGAAAGAAGATGGCTCCGCTCCGCTCTGGATGGATGAAGATAGAAGATGCCGCTTGGATGAAGATGTCTTCCGGTCCAGATGTTCTTTTCTGCCCGGATAGGATGAAGACTTCTGCCGGTCTGGATGTCCTCTTCTGCCCCATCGGATGAAGACTTCAGCCCGGCTGGGTGAAGACTACTCAAGGTAGGGAGATCTTCAGGGGGGTAGTGTTAGGTTTATTTAAGGGGGGTTTGGGTTAGAGTAGGGGTATGTGGGTGGTGTGTTTTAATGTTGGGGGGGGGGTTCTTTTTTTTTACAGGCAAAAGAGCTGATTACTTTGGGGAATGCCCCGCAAAAAGCCCTTTTAAGGGCTGGTAAAAGAGCTGATTACTTTTTAATTTAGAATAGGGTAGAGACCTTTATTATTTTGGGGGGCTTAGAGTAGGTGTAATTAGCCTAATATTCTTGTAATCTTTTTTATTTTTTGTAATGTAGTGTTTGTTTTTTTGTAATTTAGTTTAGTTTATTTAATTGTATGTAATTGTAGGTAATTTATTTAATTAATTTATTGATAGTGTAGTGTTAGGTTTAATTGTAACTTAGGTTAAGATTTATTTTACAGGTAATTTTGTAATTATTTTAACTAGGTAGCTATTAAATAGTAAATAACTATTTAATAGCTATTGTACCTAGTTAAAATAAATACAAAGTTGCCTGTAAAATAAATATAAATCCTAAAATAGCTACAATATAATTATTCGTTATATTGTAGCTATATTAGGGTTTATTTTACAGGTAAGTATTTAGTTTTAAATAGGAATACTTTAGTTAATAAGATTTAATTTATTTTGTTAGATTAAAATTATATTTAATTTAGGGGGGTGTTAGGGTTAGGGTTAAATTTAGCTTTAGGGGTTAATACATTTATTATAGTAGCGGCGAGGTCTGGTCGGTAGATTAAGGGTTAATACTTGAAGTTAGGTGGCGGCGATGTTAGGGAGGGCAGATTAGGGGTTAATACTATTTATTCTAGTGTTTGGGAGGCGGGAGTGCGGCGGTTTAGGGGTTAATACATTTATTATAGTAGCGGCGAGGTCCGGTCGGCAGATTAGGGGTTAATAAATGTAGGTAAGGTAGCGGCGACGTTGGGGGGGGGCAGATTAGGGGTTATTACGTAGGTGTGGGCGATGTTAGGGGCAGCAGATTAGGGGTTCATAGGGATAATGTAGGTGGCGGCGATGTGCGGTTGGCAGATTAGGGGTTAAAAATATTTATTATAGTGGCGGCGATGTCGGGGGACCTCGGTTTAGGGGTACATAGGTAGTTTATGGGTGTTAGTGTACTTTAGAGCACTGTAGTTAAGAGCTTTATATACCGGCGTTAGCCCATAAAGCTCTTAACTACAGCCTTTCCATGGGCGTTAGGAGTCTTGTCGGTAGAGGGTCTACTACTCACTTCAGCCAAGACTCTAAATACCGGCGTTAGGAAGATCCCATTGAAAAGATAGGATACTCAATTGGCGTAAGGGGATCTGTGGTATGGAAAAGTCGCGGCTGGAAAGTGAGCGTTAGACCCTTTCCTGCCTGACTCTAGATACCAGCGGGCGGCCAAAAGCAGCGTTAGGACCCCTTAACGCTGCTTTTGACGGCTAACACAGAACTCTAAATCTAGGCGTAAATAAATTAATAAGCAAAGAATAAGGTTATTCCCTGCCACCCTGTAATCATGGGTGCCTCCATATATATATATATACTTTTATGGCAATAAATAAATCTGGGGTATGCGATAGGCCCCAATCTAAAGATAAGCCCATCAGAAGAAATACTCTAACTTTCAACTCAAATTACAAGTCATACAATTGTAACTGAACCTTCCCAAAACCCTGTCAAACCTATGCATGGGGGGCATGGGTGTACTCTGGAGGTCTTGCAGAAAACAACTTGGATTGCAATAACGTACAACAAGCTCTCCTAAATCGCAGTCAAAAATCAATGGGTGTGTAAAAATAAAAAATTACTACCACATATTTTCTCCAATTTTTTTACCTAAAACAGTTGCATCAAAGGCATCAAAACACTCCATATACAATACATTGGGGTGTCAACTTTTCAAATATATGCACGTTCATTGCAAGCAAATAAATTGGGGTATGTAAAAAGGCCCCCAAAAATAAGATAGGCAAAGAAGATATGTTAATTGTGAAAAAAATCACATACATATGTCAGAAGTTTGGCATTGCACCCCCCAAAGAAGCTAACAAACTATGCATAGATGGTATCACTGTACTCAGGAGATGTTGTTGAACACACATTGGGGTGTTCTTTGGCAGTAACACATAACAGGAGCTGAGAATACATGCCTAAAGTACAATGTGTGTAAAAAATAACACAAAAAAATGACTACTCCAAAGTTTGACAAAGACTGGTGGTTTAATTAGTGCATGAAAAGTGTTAAAATACCAGCATTTCAAATATCCTAGGGTGTCTACTTTACAAAAATATATGGTTTGATGGGGTAAATTGGCCGGCTTCAGAAATGTCCCAAATAGGACATCGGTGCATGACAGATGTGAAAATTCAAAGTTGGAAAACTGGAATGCGTCCCCTAAAAATAAGGCCTTTTAGCCCCCTTAGAACCAAACAAACTTTTTTATGGGTGGTATCACTGTACTCAGGAGATGTTGCTGAACACATATTGGGGTGTTATTTGGCAGTAACCCTTAATATTCTTAGTATATGTATTCTTAAATTGCTATTTTGTCAAAAACAAATTTTTAAACTTTGGCATAGATTGGTGGTAAAATGGTTGCATGAAAAGAGTCAAAATACCCCTAGTTTATTACCTTAGGTTGTCTTCTTTTGAAAAAATATATACATGTGAAGCGTTATTCAGGGATTCCTGACAGATCAGTGTTACAATGTAACTATCGCTAATTTTTTTTTTAAAAAATTAGAAATAGAAAAGTGCTACTTGTAGTTATTGCCCTATAACTTGCAAAAAAAGCAAAGAGCATGTGAACATTGGGTATTTCTAAACTCAGGACAAAATTTAGAAACTATTTATCATGGGTGTTTTTTGGTAGTTGTAGATGTGTAACAGATTTTGGGGGCCAAAAATAGAAAAAGTGTGTTTTTTCCATTTTGTCATCATATCTTATAATTTTTTATAGTAAATGATCAGATATGATGAAGATAATGGTATCTTTAGAAAGTCCATTTAATGGCGAGAAAAATGGTATATAATATGTAAGGGTACAGTAAATTAATAAGAGGAAAATTACAGCTAAACACAAACAACGCAGACATGTAAAAATAGCCATTGTCTTTAATGGTAAGAAAATTGAAAAGTGCTGTGGTCACTAAAGGGTTAAAGAACTTTTAATACATTTTTCTTCTACTTACATAAAAATACATTGGAACCAAGTGCATGGAATATTCTTTATACGTTGTCTAAAACAACATCTTTATACAATGTAAATAAAAATTAAAAAAAACTAGAAAGCTATATTGGACAAAAAAAATGGAGCACATTTCCACCATATCAACATTTAAGTGTCCCATTAGACTGAATAGAGCCTGCTCTTGAAATGTAAGATTGATATTAATATTATATTTTTGCATTATTGTTTTTTCTTGCCAGTAGAAGAAATTTGTCAGGATATATATAATTCATCACCAAAGTTCTGTAAAATCCCAAGAAAAGGACAAGAATGTATGCATTTATCAGTTTTATACAGGTAACTTTATGAAATTAAAACATCTATCATAGGTAAGACAAAGTGTTTTAGTAGAATATGTGAATATGTCAGATGCTATTTTCAAGATTTTCTATACAGTATCTGAAATGTATGTTCCCAAACATTGTGGCATAATGCTAATTGCACTAAAACACAAAATCTAAGGATCATACCTTATGGTCATTAGGTGGTAACCATTAAAAGTTACATTCATTGCCTCAAATAGCTTTCACTCTTATGAATCCAGAAGAGATAAAGCTTATCTTAAAGGGACATTAAACCTCTGCAATTTACTTTCATTATTTATTTTGTCCCCTTTCCTTGTAATTCCATTCAGAAAGTGTGAGCTTTTCAGCTCCTGTTAGAAATGGAAGTACAGAACACTGTTATAATCCGCACAGCCATTGGCTGTACATTCTAGTAACTTATTTATAACTGTCCCTAATTGGCTACTGCAGAGAAGATAACCTAAGTTACAACATGGCAGCTCCCATTGTTTTATAAACACTGAAACTTTACACTTTGTCACTATTTAAACAACCAATAAAAAATTAACTTAAACATAAACACATTTAAATTGAGTTCAGATAAAGAAAGAAAAAGAAGTTTGTAATCACAAAACAAAAAGTCAATATTACCTCCAAAGTGGACAAAGCCTCGACGAGTTGGTACGCCTACTAGACCAAGATTTCTCGCCTTAGACCACATCTGTTTCCTCTGCTTATTATAGCTAGGAGTCCGATAGACACCATCTACCAAGCAAGTTTTTATTAAACACACTGGCCTAGATTTAGAGTTTGGCGGTAGCCGTCAAAACCAGTGTTAGAGGCTCCTAACGCTTGTTTTTTACGGACTCCGGTATTTAGAGTTTAGTTACGACACTCAAAAATCACCCAACGCACAAATCTCTACCGACAGCTCAGACCCAGTAGTTAACATCTACCGACAAAATAAACATCCACGAATCACAAAACAAATATTACAGAAAGTACACTTACACTCATACAAACACTACACTATATTTATTTTTCAGATTTAATAATTTTTCATCCAAATAGTAAGGATCAAAGTTGCGAGATCTCGGGTGTTAGAAAAAAAACAACACAAATCCATTTTGCCATTGACTTACATTGACACACGGGAAAAGACCCTCATATAGCTACATCTAACTAATAATATTATCACAAACATACACTCATCGATGCATACAAAAAATATACACCACATTACATACACAAACAAGTTATTTATTACAAAATGAACACGATTTAGCTACTTTTTCACACAAGCTCATGACGTCACTCACTTTACGAGGAAAACCAGTCTTTGAAAAAAAATTTACCAAAATTTGGAGCCTCCATTGACTTCTATGGGGAAGACGTGATCGTGCACGCGACAGACAGATTTCCCTAACGCACGCAAATAGCGTAGCCAAAAAAACTCCAAATACCAGCGCTAGAAATAGGAAAAAAATACATGCTTTTCTGCGTTAGACCCAGCTATGACAAATAGATCAAGAAATGCCTATTTCCCTATGGTGGACTTATGGATTTTACTTATTGAATATTCACAACAGCATTAAATTGTTTCATACTTTTAAATTACATCAGCTACAAATCAACATCACTAGCAACAAACATTTTTACAAATAAAATCACATTTAAACGGACACAAAAATAATTACAACATTTCAGGATTCACAAACAGTACACAATGGGAAACACCTCTCATATACCTTTATTATTGCATTTCATTTATTCAACTCATATGCTTGCAGCAACAGCATATCTACATAGGCTTAACACATGATCAGTCATGGATGCACATACATTACTTTTAGCATTCACTCATACATGTGCATTCAAATGATGGGGGAAAAACACATTACATTCTCTCTAGGAATCACAAAACAGAACATATGGATTTTACTGTACTTTTAACATCATGATTCCATCACAATAAACCATTAGGAATTACGTACAAGATGAACATCATTACACCAGATTACAGATTTCACTTTATGGGAAGGAACAACAATGCCAGACCGCTATATAGAAGTCAGCATATGTGGGACACAATCACAATATATACGTATATGTACATAACACGCATCACCCATCACGCAACCACAAAGCACACATTTATATTTTATTCAGCACACAATAACAATGTAGTCAAATGCAACAACACAATGAGGATTTCAGAACTACATAGGCAGGTTAATAATATGATGACGTCATTAGAAGATTCAACCATACACATTACAGATTCACGACTGTACCGCCCCTTTCAGAAATTTACCACTCAATACTACAATACAACATATACGTAAACAACAGTTTGGAACAGCATTATTAGGGCGATTTGAATGGGACAATTAATAAATATTGTCAGCTCGCAAATCACTTATATATATAATACTACAGATGACAGCCGGAAGTTATTCAGTATTAGTGCCATTTTAATGGGACGCATACAATATTGACAGCTCGGCAATCACTTATATATACAATACTACAGATGACAGCCGGAAGTTATTCAGTATTAGTGCCATTTTAATGGGACGCATACAATATTGACATCTCGGCAATCACTTATATATACAATACTACAGATGACAGCCGGAAGTTCTTCAGTATTAGTGCGATTTGAATGGGACGCATACAATATTGACAGCTCGGCAATCACTTATATATACAATACTATAGATGACAGCCGGAAGTTCTGAATTATTATTGCGATTTTAAAGGGACGCATACAATATTGACAGCTCGGCAATCACTTATATATACAATACTACAGATGACAGCCGGAAGTTCTTCAGCATTAGTGCGATTTTAAAGGGACGCATACAATATTGATAGCTCGGCAATCACTTATATATACAATACTACAGATGACAGCTGGAAGTTCTGAATTATTATTGCGATTTTAAAGGGACGCATACAATATTGACAGCTCGGCAATCACTTATATATACAATACTACAGATGGCAGACGGGAAGTTCTGAATTATTATTGCGATTTTAAAGGGACGCGTACAATATTGACAGCTCGGCAATCACTTATATATACAATACTACAAATGGCAGATGTTACTTTATCGTTTACAAACAATGTTGCAGCAACATTGATCGATCACATTAGATGCACATTATACACAACTATGCACTTTCATTCATGTTTGCCTGGACGTGTGCTTGTTACTATAAGATCGCGTTTAATAAATATTGATTACGCATATGATCAAACATGCACTGTATGTGTGATATTTGACACTTTCACATTGAGATTCATTGGGGGAAAACAACATTTCAGCAAACACCTAAAAAACGCCCACAATCAGCAATCATTACAAACTCACTACCATTGAACTAATTGTACTATAAATCCCCCAAACAACATGGCCAAAGCATCCCTTGTGATCCACATCAGATCAATTTGCATACCTTGTTACGCCTTGCTCTGCTGTTTTGAAAGATGGATGATGACGACATGGTAGACGTTGCTGGTGCTGCTATTGGCGAACTAGCTGTTGATAGAATCAGGCAGCCTCGGCGTCTCCGAGTGAGACGAAGGGCTCGTCTGGTTCGCGGTCCTCGTGTCTACAGGGTGAGACCCACCTTGGAAAACATGAGCGACTTTGAGGTTTATGATAAGTATCGGCTCAATCGCGAACAGCTCATTGGCCTTTACGATCTTCTTAAACCTCATTTGGAGCCACGTATAAGAATAAGGACTGCTGTTCCCGGCATGAGTAAGATGCTAAGTTGTCTATACGTCCTGGCCTCCGGGAGTTTTCAATCCGGAGAAATGTACATGCATGGCCTGTCTCAAGGTACATTCTCTGTGGTGTTTGATAACTTTCTGGATGCCATGGTACGAATCAGTAAGCAATACATAGGATTCCCACAGAATGATGGTGATTGGAGGCGCCTGAAGCAGGAATTCTTTGCTATTGCTCAATTGCCCAATGTCTTGGGAGCCATAGATTATACCCACATTGCGCTGCATGCTCCAATTGATGACTTGCCCTTCAGAAATCGCAAACATTTTCATAGCCTCAACGTGCAGTATGTTTGTGACGCATAGATGAGGATTATGCATGTGTGTGCGAATTTTGGAGGAGCTTGTCATGATGCCCGCATCCTCTCTCAGTCGTCCCTGTGGCGACCGTTTGAGGAACGACAAATGCCCCCTGGTTATCTCGTTGGTGAGTATTTGTGCACAACATCGTTAATTAGTTTGACAATTGCCACTGTAGTTTTAAAATGTTAGCGTAATGTTCAGCTATAGGATGCAATTTAACCATTTATTTTTATTTCCGCAAATGTCTAGTTTTAGTTCAATGCAGATATGTAGCATGTCTTACCTTAAATGCTCAGATAGAGAATGCAATGTAACCATTTAGTTGGCATTTTACACAAGGTCTGGTTTAGGAGAAATACGCATATGTAGCATGTCTTAGCTGAAATGGGAAGATATTAGCAAATGCAATTTAACCATGTCATTGTCTCTTTCCGCTAATGTCTAGTTTTAGTTCAATGCAGACATGTAGCATGTCTTACCTTAAATGCTCAGATAGAGAATGCAATGTAACCATTTAGTTGGCATTTTACACAAGGTCTGGTTTAGGAGAAATATGCATATGTAGCATGTCTTAGCTGAAATGGGAAGATATTAGCAAATGCAATTTAACCATGTCATTGTCTCTTTCCGCTAATGTCTAGTTTTAGTTCAATGCAGATATGTAGCATGTCTTACCTTAAATGCTCAGATAGAGAATGCAATGTAACCATTTAGTTGGCATTTTACACAAGGTCTGGTTTAGGAGAAATATGCATATGTAGCATGTCTTAGCTGAAATGGGAAGATATTAGCCAATGCAATTTAACCATGTCATTGTCTCTTTCCGCTAATGTCTAGTTTTAGTTCAATGCAGATATGTAGCATGTCTTACCTTAAATGCTCGGATAGAGAATGCAATGTAACCATTTAGTTGGCATTTTACACAAGGTCTGGTTTAGGAGAAATACGCATATGTAGCATGTCTTAGCTGAAATGGGAAGATATTAGCAAATGCAATTTAACCATGTCATTGTCTCTTTCCGCTAATGTCTAGTTTTAGTTCAATGCAGATATGTAGCATGTCTTACCTTAAATGCTCAGATAGAGAATGTAATGTAACCATTTAGTTGGCATTTTACAAAAGGTCTGATTTAGGAGAAATACGCATATGTAGCATGTCTTAGCTGAAATGGGAAGATAGCAGCAAATACAATTTAACCATGTCATTGTCTCTTTCCGCAAATGTCTAGTTTTAGTTCAATGCAGATATGTAGCATGTCTTACCTTAAATGCTCAGATAGAGAATGCAATGTAACCATTTAGTTGGCATTTTACACAAGGTCTGGTTTAGGAGAAATACGCATATGTAGCATGTCTTAGCTGAAATGGGAAGATATTAGCAAATGCAATTTAACCATGTCATTGTCTCTTTCCGCTAATGTCTAGTTTTAGTTCAATGCAGATATGTAGCATGTCTTACCTTAAATGCTCAGATAGAGAATGCAATGTAACCATTTAGTTGGCATTTTACACAAGGTCTGGTTTAGGAGAAATATGCATATGTAGCATGTCTTAGCTGAAATGGGAAGATATTAGCCAATGCAATTTAACCATGTCATTGTCTCTTTCCGCTAATGTCTAGTTTTAGTTCAATGAAGATATGTAGCATGTCTTACCTTAAATGCTCAGATAGAGAATGCAATGTAACCATTTAGTTGGCATTTTACACAAGGTCTGGTTTAGGAGAAATACGCATATGTAGCATGTCTTAGCTGAAATGGGAAGATAGAGAATAATATTGAACTAGATTATTCTTTTAAAAAATAAACATTTGTTAGTGGATTATCGTGTACACAAACTTTTATTGGACTCAAAATACAATTTTGAGGATTCAGTTTGAATTATGTTCTGTTCATAATTTATAGGTGATTCTGGTTACATGAGCCGCCCTTGGCTTATTACCCCCTTGCGTAGCCCGACTGATGTGGCTGAGGAGCGCTACAATAGGGCTCATAAGAGAACCAGGGCGGTGGTTGAACGAATGTTCGGGCTCCTGAAGATGAGGTTCAGGTGCCTTGACAGGTCGGGAGGAGCCCTCCAGTACAACCCAAAGAAGGTGGCTAAGATCGTTATAGTCTGTAGTGTCCTGCATAATATTGCACAGCGGGCTGGGATGCTGCAGGGCGTCCAGGCGCACCGAAACCTCCTCAGAGATGAGGAGGATGATCCAGTTCTAGAGGGGCCATTCCGGGACAAGGGGCTCAATGTCAGAGCAGACATCATCAACCGCCACTTTAGACGGTAAATAATAGAAGTTAGACTGGAGTATTGTCAATAGATGTGAACTCTAGGGAAATGACAAGTAGAGAATTGTGCAAACATGTTAGGATTGTTCATCAAATGCTAAAAATGTGTTTCATTTATTAATATAGGTGATGCTCTGGTCATTGGGTCCTGTAGCGAGTCTTTGCCACCTGGTTTTTAAAGAGGACATCAGCTGGTAAGTATAAATGTATGGACTGTTGCTGGCATGAATTGTACACAAATACATCATATGGCATACATTTTCTAAACTAGTATTTAGTTTACACATTACTTAAAATGTAAATACTCAGAAAGGGATCCTCCAGCATAACTATCCTCTAGCATGACTATGGTTCAAAGTCACACATTAGAGGTTCGTTCTGCTCAATATGACTCATCTTCACACTTGATAGAACATAACACAAGATGCTACACACGCTTAGTAAGCTAGTGACAGAAATTTATTCAGAAATGGGGGGTGGGAGAGGGGTACAGAACTGATTCACACACTTGTATTAGTAATTTTAAAAAACAATTTTATGCCATTAGGGAGATGACTTCATGTAAAGACTGAAAGGGAAGAATTCGAAGAATGACAGTGAAGAATTCCCAGACTGACAGTGGAAAAAGACAAGATTGAAATTAAAGAATACCAATGGGATCATGTCTGGCATTATCTTTCAAATCTGCTGACCTTGAAAACCATACAAAGACATGTTCACATGGTAAGTGCCAACTATTTGATAGAATAAGGCTGTGGAGGCATCCTATTGGAGACACTTAGATTATTTTCTAATTTTTAGATGGTTTTTCAGTCCTCTATTTATGAAATTATGAATAAGACACCTATTGAAGATCAACTGTTTACCCCTGAATTGACTTTCAAAGACCACGCATTATCCAGGTTGGTTTACCAATGCATGCTAGTTAAGAATCACAGGAAGAATGTAGAATATTAGTAGCTTACATACATTAGTCATACTTAGTTCATAATTAGATATTTAGGTATCACAATCAGACACTTAGATTATTTTCTAATTTTTAGATGGTTTTTCAGTCCTCTATTTATGAAATGATGAATAAGACACCTATTGAAGATCAACTGTTTACCCCTGAATTGACTTTCAAAGACCATGCATTATCCAGGTTGGTTTACCAATGCATGCTAGTTAAGAATCACAGGAAGAATGTTGAATATTAGTAGCTTACATACATTAGTCATACTTAGTTCATAATTAGATATTTAGGTATCACAATCAGAAAGAGGAATACATATTATAGTTGATATAGATGTATTTGAATGGACATGAAATATTACATTTATGTTCAGCATACATATATATTTATTATTGAAATGTGATATACATTATTATGTATAATTAGAAATTCTGATATTTAAATTTAATTTTTATTACACAATATAATGGTGTATGGTTTGTTTGTTTTTTAATCCAAAAATGTAATTCATAAATATCTTGATAAAATTATGCACAAAGTTAGAGCATAGACACAAGATGATTGTAAATGTATTTTATGAATATTTTACAACGTGTGTATTAACTTTGTAAAATATTTTTTTTTATTTTCAGATTGTCATCTGATGACTTCCAGGAATATTTTTTTGTTTTTGTTAAAAGAACTTTTTATTTTTAAATTGTAATAATCAACATTTTATTATTAAATACCCTCTTTTGAACAGATTATAATAAATATCCATATAATCTGTCAATAAAAAACAATTTGACTCCCATGACTGGTAGTTGTCTATTTGACAAGCACATACATAAGATCAAATTAGGCATTAATTTTTGAAAATCCACTGATTCAGAGAATTTTAAATTAAACTATCTTTTTTAAATTAATTGGGGAGTGAGATCCATCGATGCTTTTCTTGTGTAATTCTTAGATGTTAAAATATTTTCGGATATGTAGTCAGAATTTGACATAAATTTATTTGTTTCACTTTTAAGAAGGGGAAGTGGTTCACTTACATTAAAGTGACAGTGTTGTTGAATGTAAAATTTATTTTATAAGATCTTGTATCTTCCTTTAGGTATCTAAAAACATTATTTTAATAAATTTATAAATTTTAAATTTAAAAATGGTAGGTCATTTAACTTCATATTTTGCACAAGCTAGTTATTGGATGCCATGTTAATAGATTTTATTTTCTAGTGGAGTCATTTAAAGGGACATTTAACTATAGTTATTAATATTATGTAGTTTTTAAAATCTTACCTCTTGGGTTAGACATCACATATCTATATATAATTTTCATTCCCTTTTAGTTTCTTTCGACAATGTTAAATCAACATTCCGAATGTTTTGGTCCTTAAAGGGACATTCACAAAATATATTGTGTATTGAATTTTAAAAAATCATAAAAGAATTTAAACATATTTAGAAAGTACTATAGAATTACATTCAGTCTTTAAATATACTTCGAAAAAGATACATCAATGCACATATCTTAGTCAATTACATAAGGCATCTATGTGCAACCAACAATCAGCATCAAAATAGCCTATGTAGATATGTATTTAATCCAAGAATATATATAATTACAATTTAATGATTGAATAACAAAACATATTAAGTTGTTCAAATATTATAATCTTATCCAAAATGCATAAATAACATATAGCTTAATGTCCCTCTAAGCTGAAGACTGCGAAATACATCCATTACAATATATATTTCAGTCAGTGTGTAAAACAATCCAGAAGTTAATCTAAATATGCTTTACTCATATGTTATACTAATTTTGCAAAAGGAAGGTGCCTAGGTTTATGATTTTTCAAGCATTATTGTGAAATGTCTCCTTAAAGGGACATGAACTCAAAATATACTTAAAGGGAGACAGTTAAAAAATTAATGATTTATACATTCAGAACGAGTATTCTATTTTAAGCAACTTTATAAATTGTCTCATATTATCAATGTTCCTCGTGATGTTGCTGTCATTACTTTAAAAATACGGCATTAAATTGATAATTTATTTGCTTCAGTACTCTGGAGTGGATTAATTTATCCAGCAATCATCAAGGACAACCCAGGTTTTTCGCCAAAATTGTCCGTAATCTAAAATATCATTATTGATTTGCAAAGAAAGATAACAAGATAATTCTTAACATTTGAGAATCGGATTAAATTATAAAGTTGCTTAACATTTCATGCTCAATCTGAATCACAAACGCTAAATTTGTTTGGACAGTGTCCCTTTAAGAGATTTAAAGAGTGTATTTACTTCTCTTCTTATCTTGACATACTTTGCTTGAAAAGCATATCGAGATAGGCTCAGTAGATGAAGATTGGTGGATGCACAGAGATGCCTTATGTGATTGGCTCAACCATGTGCATTTAAATTTCTTCTGTTGAGGATATCTAAATACAAAGATAAATTGAGTTACATTTTAAAGTCTAAACAATTTTCTATCTCTACAGATCATTTGATACAATTGTTTGTTTGTAATGTCTATTTAAAAATAAAGACGCCATTGCACAATAACATATATGAGCAGTTCAGACAAATACAAGCTTGAGGTTTATTTACTAATAACAAACAAACCTGTAGTTTAACATCTATAAACAGATTATCCAAGTTACTGACATTATAACCTGAATTTGAACATTCATAAATGTTGCGTGGGAAACGGATCTTGAAACACCAGATTTGCATCTTTAAACATTAGAGTCTAATGTCACGCAATAGCACACAATCAATGTGCATTATAAATACATTTAATAGAGCAATGTCAATACTTCACAATAAGTCAACAAATTGATTTTATGAACAATAAAGACATACAATATTAAATGTGTATTTGTATTAAAGAAACAGACCGTTATTAAACCGAAAAATGTCTACAACATTTAATAATGTGACAGTATTAGATTTTAAAGAGAATTTAAACATTAATATTTAACGGATCACGAATATTAAATCTGCGTCACACATATCCGCATGACAGGCCCATGAGTTACAAATACTTCTACATGAAAAATGAAGTAACAGCACCACCAGGAGGTATGTGTATGGAAGTTGCTAAGATATGAAACATTAAGGAACGGCCAATCAGAGTTCATCACACAAACACAACTTGAGTCAGGATGGTCTCACAGACATTCTAACAATATTTCAAACTTTTATCCAATCAGATGTACAGATAACTTGTCCCATGGGGCATCTCATGTTTACTTCACCATATAAAAGTCCATTACACGTTGCCATCTTTGTCAGTTCTCTAATGCCTGCAGGCAGTCTATATTATTATTATATATTCTACAACCCAGAAGGCATGAAACCTCCCAGGTTTACCAAGCAGGAGAGCGCTGCACTGGTCCACGCCATCCAGGACTTTTATCCCCAGCTGTTTGGGAACAAGAGGAGGTCGACAGATGTGCCTGTTAAGAAGGCCCTCTGGGAGTCTATCACCAATGCGGTTCAATTGGTGTGTGGCGTCCAGAGGAGCCAGGATCAGATCATGAGGAGATTCGGAGATATGAGGTTGCGCTTGACAAAAAAAGTCAACCTCATAAGGGAGTGGGTACAAGCCCATAAAAGAGGGGGCAAAAGAGAGGCCCCGCGGAAACTCTACCTACTCCCTTATGAGGTGACTTTATGCGAGCTCCTCACTCTCCGGGTCCCCAAAATATTCAGATCCTCGCCATCCTCAGCCTCCTCTTCTTTCCTCCCAGCTGCTGGATCTGAAAGTCCTGACCCGGGGGCCAGGGCAGCTGCTTCTCCGTCCGGTGGCCTGGGAGGACCTGAAAAACAATCTGAACCAGGTAACTATCCAACTTCATATAATATCTTAATATTTGATTATATTTTTAAAAAATGTGTATATAGTCAGATAATAAACCTATACAGATCTCACAACATACACTACATATGATGTTTAGATATCTGATTTTAGATTACTGAAACAGTTCAATGTGGAACAGCACTAGAGGACAGGAGTGCTCGTGAAGACAGGTGAACTGCCACTTCACCAAAATATGTATAGCAGAATGAAAATGTCCACAGCTCTCCAATGCTAGAAAATTTCTTTATTAGGACAAAAAAGCGACGTTTCGAGGCTAATTCCTCTTAATCATGCATAGGCTATTACAAACTTATCACACCTTATATACCTGTTGGTTTGGCGCCACAGGGCCCACACCTGTTAAAAATAGTGACACCTGCTGGTGTTCTTATGTATTACATTAAAAAAGCATTTATACACAATTATATACACATGCTTATAGAAATCGAATGATATACTGATTTAACAAGACAAGTTTGTATCTTTTAAAGAAAATCACATGGTTAATGTTGAACCATTTGGATAGTACCCTTATCCTAATGAAAAAGATTAATTCATGAGATGTAAGCGAGCAGGTTTATAGCAATAATGTATTTCTATTATGTACTGATCCAATATAGACTAAGATAAAAGTTTAATTCTTAATTTATCTTATGAAAATTATTTTATTAAATTATATTGGATAAGAGTATGTCTGGTTTAATATTGCTGATAATGTAACTATATTGTAACCCATAAAGTATAACCTTTATTGGAACATGCTGTAGCATACTTAAAGGTAAACTGACAGATCTAATTCTCTATTTAGGCCTCTAGGGGCCAATGTTTCTAGTTTATGAATCCACCATGATTCTTTCTGCTTTAATAAAGTTTCCCTATCTTGGCCACTTCTCTGGGGTTTTATCTGATCAATCACTTGCCATCTCATTTGACTGATATTGTGGCCTTTTTCTATGAAATGACTAGATACTGGGGCCTCTTTGTTTTTACAGCGTATATTAGAGCGATGTTGGCTCATCCTATCTTTTACTTTACGGGTGGTCTCTCCCAAGTAAACCAGAGAACATGGGCACTTAATCAAGTATACAACGTGTGTAGTGTCACACGTATAGAAACCTCTGATGTCATATCTTGTACCATTATGGGGATGATGAAAAAATTTGCCTTTAATTATAGAGCTACAGCTCATGCAATTTAAGCATGGGTATGTACCATAGTTTTTACTACCTATGTGGGTTTGGATACTCCCTCTGCTTGGACCCACATCAGATTTTACCAAGTGATCTCTCAAATTTTTTACACGTCTGTGGGCCATTAGGGGGGGATTTTTGAAGATAGGTATTTTGTCATTACAGTCACTAAGTATATGCCAATGTTTTCTGATGCTTTTAGTAATATGCCCCTAAGTATACAAAAAAACAATCTGAACCAGGTAACTATCCAACTTCATATAATATCTTAATATTTGATTATATTTTTAAAAAATGTGTATATAGTCAGATAATAAACCTATACAGATCTCACAACATACACTACATATGATGTTTAGATATCTGATTTTAGATTAGTGACACATGAAATAGGAATGATGTTTCTTGCGCTCTACAGAATATGTGTCACAGAGCGAAAATTGAATTGCGCATACACGTTAACATGGGTTTGCTGTAAGTGGCATTGCTTTATACATGTTGGTCAAATGACGGATGCGTAATTCCGCTTGGAATCATTGCGCAATGATCGCGAAAATTAGAATTGCGCATACACGTTAACATGGGTTTGCTGTAAGTGGCATTGCTTTATACATGTTGGTCAAATGACGGATGCATAATTTCGCTTGGAATCATTGCGCAATGATCGCGAAAATTAGAATTGCGCATACACGTAAACATGGGTTTGCTGTAAGTGGCATTGCTTTATACATGTTGGTCAAATGACGGATGCGTAATTCCGCTTGGAATCATTGCGCAATGATCGCGAAAATTAGAATTGTGCATACACGTTAACATGGGTTTGCTGTAAGTGGCATTGCTTTATACATGTTGGTCAAATGACGGATGCGTAATTCCGCTTGGAATCATTGCGCAATGATCGCGAAAATTAGAATTGCGCATACACGTTAACATGGGTTTGCTGTAAGTGGCGTTGCTTTATACATGTTGGTCAAATGACGAATGCGTAATTCCGCTTGGAATCATTGCGCAATGATCGCGAAAATTAGAATTGCGCATACACGTTAACATGGGTTTGCTGTAAGGGGCATTGCTTTATACATGTTGGTCAAATGACGGATGCGTAATTCCGCTTGGAATCATTGCGCAATGATCGCGAAAATTAGAATTGCGCATACACGTTAACATGGGTTTGCTGTAAGTGGCGTTGCTTTATACATGTTGGTCAAATGACGAATGCGTAATTCCGCTTGGAATCATTGCGCAATGATCGCGAAAATTAGAATTGCGCATACACGTTAACATGGGTTTGCTGTAAGTGGCATTGCTTTACACATGTTGGTCAAAATGAAATGTGAATTATTATATATGTGAAGAATACAGTATTCTTATTTTCAATATTATACATAATAAAAAAAAGAATAGCAGAATCCAAATAAATAATAACATATGCCCATCAATTGATGAGAATGAAATAACACAAAAAAATAATTAAAGCTACAGTAAACAACACAAATGATTGAAAATAAGAGTACAGGATATATTTATCATGAATTTAATTGAGGAAACAAATAACTCATGGGACTACCAAAAGATTAATAGTTTTTAATTGATTTGCTAATAATGTAAAGATTTTAAACATGGCATGATTTGTATTAATGATATCCAATCCTCATTTAATATATTACAGATCTGGATGTTGGTGCTGGATCCTCAAGCCAGGGCTTGTCACAGTATGGTATGTCTCATTTTAATTGACATTTGTCTTAGAAACATGGACAGAACATTACATACTAAATCCACATTGTTCAATATTTATATGTATCTGCAAAATGGATTATTAAAATATTTACAAATAAGAATTAAAAAAAAAAACAACATAGGATTACATTGTAAGACTACTCTGAATTTTTATCGAATTTAAGATATCCCATCTATTCTTGATATCTTAATTTTAATGTAAGATTCTTTGAATGTCCAATTTATATTCTTCCCTTGTGTATTGCTTAATCTTATTTGTATACATTTTTAAAAAATGCACACACTTTTGCATATGTTTTGATTTTAAAAATATAGATTCCATTTTTGAAATTGATCACGTCATTTAAGGGACATGCCAACTAAATTTTACATTGAATGATTTTTAAACGTGATTTTATTGTTTTGTTTAAACATTTTATGAGCTACATTGGTTCAGTCTATTGTTTTAGTTCTTCTAAAAACATATTGATTTTGGTTTAGGTTAAACAATGCATTACTGGTATTATCCGGCTGTTTTTTTATGCATAAATTGGCATTTTGTCAAAAGTTAAAATCATGTGTTCAGATAACAGTAGTACATAGTTTCAAAAAGTATACAATTACACATTTAGAGCTTCATGTCCCTTTAATAGATGAAAATTAAATAATTCTTAGGATATCCTTAAATAACATATTAGATTGGAATTGCATGCTCAATCCCATTCATTACATCAACATATGGAGTAGAGAATTCATTAACACCAACATTGTCAAATCAATATATTTTTATATTAAAGGGACACTGAGCTAAAATTATTAATGTTGTCATTCAGATAGAGCATGCAATATTAATCAACATTTAAATCAACATTTAAATATAATACTATAATCATATGTGAAATATTCTATTGCTAAATGTATTTTAAAATCAAGAATGTACGTTTATCTGCAGCTCAATTTTGGTTGACCAACCTGGGTTTTTATTGATGATTGGTGGATACCTTCAACAAACAATATTTATTGAATCCAATATTGATTAGCTGCCTTTAAGATTAAAATGTAGCAACATTAAAATTATAATAGGAGTCAATGTTAAATCATTTGGAACAGTTTGAACAGTGAAATCAATGATTGAAATAAATCGTGTCCCTTTAATAAACAATAGATTCATTAATCCTTACATTCTTTGGATTAGACAATATTGATATATAATTCACATATTCACTGTTGGAGTTACTTTATAGATATAAGCATACTCTAACAGCATCATGATTACATATTTGTACTAATCAATTTGGTTTGGTATTGTGATCAATATGTGTTGTGTCCTAAACAAGATTACTGTACATTGCACAAATGGCTCGATGTGCCACATGTCTTTGTTTATATTTGTCAACAGCTGTTATTCAAAATGTGGTTTGTGTGTATTCTTTTAAGAACATTGATCAATGGGTATATTTAGATATGCAATAGCATCGTATGAGATTAGTTTGATGTCTAATATAGTCAGAAATTAAACATATGTTCAATACATCATTTTTTACAGAATCCCCTTGATTCAATCAAGCATTTTTTTTATAATGACTGCTCTATTCTTCACATTTTCAAGTTGATTATTCTTAAAAATCGATACAGATGTGATTTAGTGCTATCCCAAATGTGTTCACTAATATATATCTATATCATTCATAGAGAGAGTTGTTGTGGGGAGCCCAGAGGAATCCAGCACCGACACAGAGCTGCCTTTGCGGTCTTCTGGTAAGTCCATTGACTCATTTATATGTCATTGAAGGTGTATTGGTAATCAATATTATGAGCATAATTCTGATGAAGCATAACATTTGAAACAAACATATAATTTACTCCTCTGATTATATATTAATTTTATTTGAATATTGAAAGATTAATAATTTAAACTTTCTTAGTCTACACCTTTGTTATTCAGAAGATGTATAGCATATGTTTGTTTCCATGTTCATTTTTTACAACAATCATCAAGTGATACACACATGAGAAATCTTAAATGTTCAATGTACTATGCTTTTATGATTTTCAAATTAATACAAACAATAAATTGAAAATCTGAATCATTGAGAATAACAAATCTAATGTCATTTGTATGCTCCATCAAAATGATGTAAATCATAACTTTGGGTGTGTATATCTTTAATGCAACATTGATGTGTGTCTTTGAGCAACAGTAACATATGTTATAATATCTGATCTTAACGTGTACACAACATGTTATGTTTTACAGAGATTGATTTAACATGTGGGACGGAGGAGGAAGAGGCTCCCTTGAAGTCTGATGGTATTTGAAATATATCTAACATGTTTCCAACATGTTGCTTTATTGGAAATCATTTTATTGAAGACATTCAAAGTCTACAGCTTTTGCACTTTAAAAAGGAATATTATTTGCCTGTTAAAATACACTACTGCCCCCTTTATATATCAGGCAGCATGAAGATATGCTTGGATTTGTTTAAATATTTGGATTTGAAATTCATGCCATCATGATGTCAAATGCATATTCCAGGCCAAACCACAATAATAATTTTATAAATGTACAGACAGTCATTGATATTCATCTGAGTGCCTATATGCATACCATATCCTCATGTCATCATTGTTTAGAAATTCAAACACACTTCTAAGCATATTGCAAACATAATCAAGTTGAAATGCGTTGATTTGATTTCATGATGTATGAGATGTTAATATATTTATAATATTTATTTCAGATGGATCCTCCTCTTCTGGTCATCATTGTTCCGCCCCTGCCCAATCCCCTGCCCAATCCCCTGCCCAGTCCCAGGCCCCTGCCCAGTCCCCTGCCCAGCCCCCTGCCCAGTCCCCTGCCCAGCCCCCTGCCAGCCCCCTGCCCCTCCACAGACCACAGACCCTACCAGCCCTTCCCATTTGTCCTATCCTATCCCTCCCAAAAAACGCCCCTTTGTCCCCCTTCGCCGCTCCCCCCGTCTTTTGGCCCGTACAGCTACCCCAGCTGCCCAGCCCCCAACTCACCACTCCCCAGCTGTACGGGCTACCCCAGAGAAGCAGCCCATCCCTCCCCAACCCAATCCCATCCCTCCCCAACCCAATCCCATCCCTCCCCCCTGCCTCAACCTTCATTGTCCTGGGTGTCGGATTGTCCTTCCCAGGCACAGCTGTAAGTATCATTCAAAATCAACATTATAAGATACTTAAAGGTACACTGAATGAAAATTTTTCAATTGTGATTCAAATAGAGCATGCAATGTTAATCAAATTTATAATTTACTACTCTTATCAATTATTCTTCATTCTCTTGCTATCTTTATTGAAACAAAGAAATGCCTATATTTTTTTTTTATTCAAAAAAAATCTGGACATCATTTCTTTATTGTTGGATGAATATATCCATCAATCAGCAGGGACAACCAAAGTTGATAACCAAAAATGGCCTGCCCTATAAACTTACATTCTTGCATTTAAAATATAGCTAGAGAATTCAAACATTTAAAGAATACGAGTAAATTAATAATTCTTTTTAATGTCATGCTCTATCTGAATCAGTAACTAAAATATTTAGGTTTACTGTCCCTTTAATTTGATATCACTACATATACCAATCACCACTATTTGGATCCAACAATTTATGTACAAATGTTCATACATTATCTCTTGTATAACCCAGTGGGAATGTAATTTCTTCTGGTTGCTATGCTTACACAGCTTGTCCTCAACGCCAAAATGTTTAAGGATAGGTGTGCCTACCACAGTATAACAAAAATCTTTAAATTGCTAATGTAAGTACAATGTAAATCCTTTTACAAGATTTTAGACACTCAAGCTGTAAAAGTGGATCATCAAAAACCAATTAAAGGGGACAACATGTTGGATTAAAATGTCCATTTAATGGTTTAGGTCTGTCTGAATAACATATTTCATGTGTAAATAATCAATGTCAACAAATTAATTTAAAGAATTATTTGTCTTTATGATGACAATGTATCTTTGCTTTTCATTTTGTCTGCTGTGTAATTATCATTAATATTTGATTTTTTCTTTATTTTAGGCTGTGACTCAACATGGCTCACGCTAGAAGGTCTAGCACGCGTAGAGCAGGCCGTGTTGAGGAACGCAGCTGTCCTGAGAGGGATGGCCGACACCATGCAGGCCCAGCTACAGGTTCAGCATATGACTCTACGTCAGATGAGGCGGTGGAACTCAATGCTTGAATCTGTAGCTAGACATGCACAGGACGATGAAGGGGATGACCAGTAAGTGGAGGATCTGGAGATGCTCCAAGGGCGCAGATAAGAATCCTCCGTCCACATGTTGATGTTTGTTTTTATGGTTGCCATTTGGCCTTTTTTTCTGGTTATTGTTGTGCCTGTTGCACTCTTTTACCTTGTCATATGTCTCCAATGGGGCTATGCTGGCCCTTGGCAACTCTCTTCATGGACTGTGATGCACTCTGTTACCTTGTCATATGTCTCCAATGGGGCTATGCTGGCCCTTGGCAACTCTCTTCATGGACTGTGATACACTCTGTTACCTTGTCATATGGCTCCAATGGGGCTATGCTGGCCCTTGGCAACTCTCTTCATGGACTGTGATGCACTCTGTTACCTTGTCATATGGCTCCAATGGGGCTATGCTGGCCCTTGGCAACTCTCTTCATGGATTGTGATGCACTCTGTTACCTTATCATATGGCTCCAATGGGGCTATGCTGGCCCTTGGCATCTCTCTTCATGGACTGTGATGCACTCTGTTACCTTGTCATATGGCTCCAATGGGGCTATGCTGGCCCTTGGCAACTCTCTTCATGGACTGTGATGCACTCTGTTACCTTGTCATATGGCTCCAATTTTCCTGATCTTTACAAACGTTGTTGATGTTTTCTGACATACTAATAAAAGACATGTCATTGCACGATTCTTTGTCCTCCTTATTCATGTCATTGATTGAAATCTCTAGTTTATCTGGTTGATCCTTAAAGGGACCTTAGCAAAAATAATGGTGTTTCCTGAATCATAAATGTAATACAATTGTAAATGACTTTAAGATTAACATCTCCAATGTAATTTTATTATTTGTCTTTATATATTTTTCGAAAAGCTTTATCATTGCATGATTATGATTAGCATAGTAATTCTTTTATATATGTATATATAGATTGTTATTTGTGTATATATATGTATATTTCAAATTTCACATCCATGTGTGTATTTATAAACTCTGCATGAATTGATGCACCTTTAACAAATGATCTGAGGATTGATACAATGATATAATCCCTGTAAAGTGTTCATTTTATTGAAATAGTATTGTCTCTGTGTATCCTCTTTTTAAAAATAAAAATCATGTCCCTTTAAGTGATGCTGAGCACAATTATTAATGAATGGATTTCCATTTCTAAAGCGTTTTTGTCCTTTTTACATGAACAAGGACATATAATCTTATTAATAAACAATCTTATTGTAATGTTGACAGCACATGTATTTCATTTTCAATTCTATCTTATTGTAGTAGTGTAACCAAATAAATCTCTGTGTGTAATGCGCATATTTTAGATGAGGAATATGTTTTTCCAAATATTTGAAAAAAATACTTCTCCTCCCATATATGGCTATAGGTAGGCTGACCATATTTCAACTTGAATAAATGACACGTTTGATCAATACATGTGTCATTATTGTTATTCCAAAACAATCTAAACATATCTTAAAACATCAATGGCATATGTATTTCTCATGTGTATCTTTTAAATGTTAAAGATATACACCATAGCTATAGTTAAAGGGACAGTCAAGTCCGAAAAGATGATTCATGATTTTGTGACATTCCTAGATAGCAATCTAGACACATACTAGTTACTAAAATATAAATAAGTTTCTTATTGATATGCCAAGCTGTCAACTGAGTCCTTGTATTGGCTGCGGTTTTTCAGCGATCTCGGATGCGCCATGTTGCTTAAGACGTCACCTGCCAGGCTGTCCAATGATTCCTTGTATTGACTGACGTTTTTACGCGATCAAGGATGCACCTTTTATTGGATGGCGTTTTTAAGCGATCAAGGATGCGCCTTTTTTTGGTTTGCGTTCTTACGTGATCAAGAATGCGCCTTTTATTGGATTGCTAAATATATAATGCCGACTTCTTCTAAATGTAATTTCGTCGTATATTTTATTAAAGGTTCATTAGACACTCACATTAAAAACCAAAATATTTTATTTGGTCTCTAGTTATATAGTCCATTGTTTACCAAATACACGTCTCATTTTGCTTCTGTTCAAATAAAATTGAAGTAATTTTCAGACTCCTCGCCAAGCCTCAAAGTTTCATGTGAGTACCATCTCCAGCTTTCTCCTGTTTGTGTAAAGGGTCTTTTCATATGTTAATGATGGGGTATTGTCTTGTTTTATGGTTGTAATGGGGGTTCATCTATCTTTTCAATAGAGATAACCCAATTTTCTTTGAAAGTGTTTAAAGCTTTTTAATATTGATTTTGATATCAGTATATGTTAATCTTGTTGTTTCTAGTAGTGTCTATTACATGCAGTTCTATTAAAAAGATAGTATACTGTCCCTTTAATGCAAATGTTGATTTTTGTATCATGTATGAGTTCCACATTGGTTAATCTCCAAATATATTATTGTTAGCATATTTTTTCCCCCCACTCCTAAAAGGACTTTAAACCATATTCATTGCTAAAACAAATGTCTTTCTAAAAAAAAATTAACACAATAATGTCTCTTTAAGAAAATAGACTTTATTTAACACGTCAATATAAATCTGTTTTCAATATTTATTGTTTGAACAAGTACATGTAGATATACCAACAATCTGCAAATATTATATGTTAGCATATGTAATTTTGTTAAAGGGACAGTTTAGAAAACAAATAATGTTTTGCATTATTAAAAAAGTCAATTTTGTAATATCAATGATATCAAAGGTTTCTCACCAATTAATCATTTGTCTGTGTTTATTTTAATTTGCTAGCTAAACCTATGAGGTTCGTGTGCTCATTTCTTAGAGCTTGAAGAGTGCATGTAATCATTATGCAATTTGACCACTAGAGGGCATTTGGATAGCATTTGTATATCTAAAACCTTGAGCTCATACCGCATATTTACCATGTATTGATCATTGATGTCTAAAATGTTGTTATGTCAGAACAACAAATAAGTGGTCATTTTTCATAGGCATAGATACAAGGGTAAGCACATAAGTCACACGTATTTCTCCATGTTTTGTTGTTTCAAACTTGATAATGCGTAATACAGTGTTTTCTTTGTAATCAATAATGTTCTGACTGTCCCTTTAAGCTGTGTTATTGGCATTCAAACAGTAATATGCCATCATGGATAATTGTAATGCTAATTTTGTTTGCGATTCGGGAAACAGTTTAGACATCACATCACAGAAACCAATCAATATCATGAACAAGGATAGGTATGTGATGTGGTTTTCACACACTTATAACCCACACTCTGCAAACAATCTGCCTCCATGGACCCGGTCCCATAGAAGTAGATTATATACAGAGTGTGGTCCACAAGTGTATGAAAACCACATCATCACATACCTATCCATTACACATTAAATAAAAAAAACATTAAACATGAAAACAAATACTTACTTCCTCTTCCTTCCCCTCTTCCCACGGGGCTGAGGCTCTGGGAGGGTCAACTGCCGACTCAGACGAGTTCTCATTGAAGATGTTGTGGGAAGAGTGGAAGGAAGAGTACTGGGACGACCAAGGTGAGGAGGAGGAGATGGGCCGGCAGGAGGAGATGGGCCGGCAGGAGAAGATGGCCCGGCAGGAGAAGATGGCCCGGCAGGAGAAGATGGCCTGGCAGGAGAAGATGGCCCGGCAGGAGAAGATGGCCCGGCAGGAGAAGATGGGCCGGCAGGAGAAGATGGGCTGGCAGCAGGAGGCCCAGCAGCAGGAGGCCCAGGAGCAGGAGGCCCAGCAGATGGCGGCCCAGGAGCAGGAGGCCCAGCAGATGGTGGCCCAGGAGCAGGAGGCCCAGGAGCAGGAGGCCCAGGAGCAGGAGGAAGAACAGCAGATGGCGGACCAGGAGGCAGACCAGCAGGAGGCAGACCAGCATGCGCCTCCCGGAAGAAATTAAACATCTCTTGTTGGAGTCTAAAGGTTCTGTTTTGGGCTTCTTCTATTCGAGTAAGGAGGTGTATGATTTGGGTTTGGCCTTCAATGATTTTGTTTTGTCCTTCAAGAATTCTAGTTCTGCCTTCTATATTTTGTATCCGGGAGTTACGCATCTGGTCAATGTAGTCTAGTAGAACCCGCACCTCCGCTATTTCCTCTTGTTGTGCACGGCGGGGTGCCCGTGCATGGCGGCCTGCTGGTGCACGGCGGCCTGCTGGTCCTTGAGGGGCCTCTGCTTCCACGGCCTCTTCCTCTGCTTCCGGGGCCTCTTCGTCAAGGGGGGCCTCTTTGTCAAGGGGGGCCTCTTCGTCAAGGGGGGCCTCTTCCCTCCGAGGTGGAGATTCATCCCCACCACTCTCATCCCGGAGGAAAAGGAGGAGCCTGTAGTTGCTGTGCTGCCTCCTCCCCAGACTCTGTATATAAGAAAAAGAAATAAATGTATATATTAGCATATTTCAAAATAAAGGTTTAAATTACTTAGCTTACGATACAATTACAAATGCAGCCTCATTAATCCACTTTGAAATCTAACAATCAAAATACGATTTCCGCATTTTCTAAACCGTGTTTGTGATATCTATGGTCAATCTGAATGTTTTAGCGTTTGTTTTCAGTCTGTTTAAATGCACATCTAACCTATAGCCTAGATACTGATGTAACCGCAAAGTAATTGTGAATGCGTGTAAACAACATAATAGCATTAATCTGATCCTTAAAGGGACATGAAACCCAATGTTTTATCTTTCATGATTTAGAAGCATACAATTATAATCAACTTTCTAATGTACTTTTCTTATCTAATTAGCTTCATTCTCTGGATATTCTTTGCTGAAAAGCATATCTAGATATGCTTATAAGCTGCTGATTGGTAGCTGAATATAGCTGCCTCCTGTGATTGGTTCACCGTGTGCATGGCTATTTCTTCATTAAAGTATATCTAAAGAATGAATCACATTAGGTAATATAAGTAAATTGGAATTTTGTTTAAAATTGTATTCTCTACCTTAATCATGAAAGGAAAGGTTTGCGTATAGTGTCCCTTGAAATACATTCGTATGTTAATTTATTCTTAAATGAGCTTACCGTCAGATGAGAATGGCAGGTTCCCGGTATCAATTCCTCCGATACGACTATATCCACCTCGGAGATTCTGGGACGCAACATTTCCTCCCATCGGCAGTAATCGATTTCCAGTGCAGGGCCGCCACCGGTTCCTGCGGCATGTCGGGCCTCCCGGCTTAACTTTTTCTTAAGATCCATCTTGCAGTCCCGGTAGCGATGTTTAATAGAGTCCATATCGCTGTTCCGGCCACCCACTGCATTGACTGCATTCCTTATCTCATGCCAGAGCTTCCTCTTCTCAGTCGGGGTGGTCTTCTGATGCTGCAGCCTCCTATACCTGGCCATATAGGCTTCTACGAGGGCCTCCTTCTCCTCCATCGAAAACCTCACCTCCCTAGTCGCCTTGGCCTTCCCCTGTGGCGATGCCCTCTTTTTCCCGGACTGTGAAGCCCTACTCTGTCCGCCACTGGGCCCAGCCACTTGTTCATCTTGAACCAAGTGGCTGGGTCCACCCACCGCTTCCACCCCCGCTTCCTGCCCCCCTTCCTGCCCCCCTTCCTGTCCTGTTCCTCTCCCCCTCCCTCTCCTCCCCCCTCTACCTCTCCCCTGCCTGCCCTCCATCTCTTCCCTAAACTAAACCCCAAATAAGCAAACAAAAAGTGAGTGTGATCAAATGAAAGGGGGTCAAAATAAAGAACTAAAAAGACCAAAATAAGTGCAGAAAGTGTGAAAGGGATATAAATAAAAGAGGGTAAGGAGTATTTAAATGAACAAAATGAAGAAGAAGACTAAAAGGAGGATATGTAAACTAAATGTAACTAGGGGATGGGGATGGGATGGGGATGGGGTATGGGATAAGAGTAAATGGGATGAAAGGGAATGGGACTACAGGGAATGGGGTATGGAGTGTAGTATGAGAGGGTATGGGGTATGGAGTGTATGTAGTGTTATTGATAAGTGTATGTATGTATTGAATGTGTTTGCGTGTAAATGTGTTAAGTGTACAGAAAAAGCACTCGCACACTCACCCAAACCAACTGTCATTCACTAACTCACACTAGCACTAACTCTCTAACTCACACTAGCACTAACTCTCTAACTCACACTAGCACTAACTCTCTAACTCACACTAGCACTAACTCTCTAACTCACACTACCACTACCTCTCTAACTCACACTACCACTACCTCTCTAACTCACACTACCACTAACTCTCTAACTCAAACTACCACTAACTCTCTAACTCACACTACCACTAACTCTCTAACTCACACTACCACTAACTCTCTAACTCACACTACCACTAACTCTCTAACTCACACTACCACTAACTCTCTAACACACTACCACTAACTGACACACAATAATGCACAAAATCTCTAAGCTCCAATCTCCAAAAACCCACCAGCAACACAGTGAGAGAAGCCATTCTTGTGTGGTGCTTATATACCCTGTATAAATGTTTAATGATGTACCGGTTTGCGTTGTAAATTGTGTTCAGGTGTGCTTTATTCTTACTTATTATTTGTGCAATGTGTATTAGGTGTGTGAATTTGCGCATGCTCATTTGGAGTTAGTATTTGTGGAATGTGTAGAATGTGATGATGTCATAGTGCTCGTTTTCTATAACATTGTCCAATAGTATTATGTTTAAATGTTAAATTGCAATGGTGTGGTATTAGTGAAGTGTTGTATATGTATGTTTGTCCTAATATATAGTAATATTGAATGCGAGTATTTTGCTAGTGTATCATTTTTTTTTTCCTTCTTGTTATTTTCCATATTTCCGCATCTTAAAGTTTATGCGTATTCCCTGTATTTTATTTAATTAAAATTCCCCCCGCTTCTGAATGTGTAATGATTATGTGCTTTGTTTAGTGATTGTTGTTGTGACATTTGCGGCGTGTTATTGTTGTGCATGATGTGGTATGCGTCATATGACCGAGCTGTGCGTATTTCTCGCGAGATCGAGTGTTGGATGAAAAAAAGCGTGTTTGTTTGCATTTCCATTGATCTCTATGGGAGACTGTCTAACGTGGGCAGGATTCCGCGTGTGAAATACACGCGTTAGGAGTATCGTTAGAAGGGTTTTTTAAACAATGCCGTGCGTTAGACATAAACCACGCGTAGCTATCGCACCCCATCTACCGCCAAACTCCAAATCTAGCCGACTATTTTTAGAGAGAAATTTGTAGTAACAGAATAAGTAACTACACAAAAGACAGGGATTTCAGCATTCAAATTTTTATTTTCGGGTCATAATGCCTAACCAAACATAAATGTTTAGTAAAAAGTTTCCAGTGCAGTATTGTTCCTACAAGCATGTAGCGGGTAAGCAAACAAATAATCATTGGCTATGCACAGGAACTAAATCAAGTAAGTACATAGGATGCGTTATGCTAAGTATCTTGAAACAACAGTCTGAGACCTATATCTACTTATGTACAAAATAACCTATAACACAAACAACACCTCTACCAGAGGTTGGCAGCCAACTTAGTACGCCGCGAGGATCTATGTTTGTAAGACACACCTCTTTAATAAAAGAAATTAACACAATGAATGTCATAAATTTTGCAAATTCAGATAATTAAACTAAAATTACATGTAGGTCACAGAAATAAATACATAGATAGAGCATGCTCTATTGGAGTAGATTTGGACCAGAGGGTACCTAGCAACACCAATTCAGACGGCACCGCTATTAGTTATAGTCTCTGGTGTCATGAAATATAATTCGGATCTATGTTAGGTCCCCCACTCCAAGGTCCTAAATGTACCAATAATACTTTATAGTTTCAACTTAAATTGCAGAGAGGATACGGGGTAAAACAAACAGTTGTGCACAATATGTTAAAGTTCTCCTGAAAAGTGAGCTGCTGTAATCGTATCCTATTTCCAGGAGCACAATTCAGATGAAATAGCTGTTCTTAGACTTTTCGGTTTACCAGAACACCTTTAGTTAATACCGTCCATTCAAGACAGAATTAAGTGCTTTTAAAAGGCTAGCCATATATTTACGTATCCAGAGGGGTAAGAATTCCGTCCCTCCATTCCAATAAAACACGGCATAGATTAGCACATAACACCAGGACACCAAAAGTCAGATATTATGTATCATAGTTTAAACTGCCAACGTTGTTTCCTCCAGGTGCAACATAGTATCAAACTTCCTTGTTTCAAGGCTGAGCCTTTCGCTCCATGTACGTCACTGCCGATGCGCGCTTCACCCCCCACGTGACTAGGGCGTCAATGGGTTTCCTCAGAGCAAACAAATAATTGTGTTAGAACGCTTCTGCTTTTTACCGGTTTAAGCTCACCATGATTGGATGACCATTGAAACAATAGCAGCCAATAGGATGGTCCATTAATCTGACAACCCTACTTGAGGAGAAGTGAAAGATTTTTGACATTATACACAAATTCACATAGTAACTAAATATAAAGTTTTTTATATATATAACATTTTAACAAAACAATGCTGAATAGTATTTTTAAACATTAAAGCCGCCTAAAGGTGGACTTTTATCAAACCATGTGCAAATTGAACAGCTTGTGCGCATAGAAAAGTTCATAAACTTAATTTAACATAGTTATAAAAACAAATATTTACAATCAGCTACTGCCTAGTTTTAGGCAGCAGGTTTAAACCATTATGTTTTTTACTCTGGCGGCCCGCTTGAAAACAGCGGAGAATTGTATTTTACACTTACTTCAATTAAAGAAAAGCTGCAAACTCACATTTCTCATTAAGGCCCTTAGGGGCCAACGTTTGTAACCTATACATCCATGCAGTTTCCTTTTTAAGCAGTACATTATCGATGTCCCCTCCCCTACCAAAAAGGGAACAAGTCTCAATACCTATCACTTTAAGGTCAGACAGGGAAGAATAGTGATGTAACAAAAAGTGTAATGCTATTCCACTCTTTATTTCACCATACTTGGTAGCTTTTATATCGTCCCTATGTTCAGTCACCCTGTCTTTTAACATACGCCTCATTTTGCCTACATAGAAGACAGGGCAACTGCATGAAAGCAGATAAATAACGTCCTCTGTTTTACAGTTTATAAACTGTCTAAAAGGGAACGATTCATGTCCAGTAGAAAAAGATTTAGTGCGAACAATGTATTTACATAGGACGCAATGTCCACATTGAAAGCATCCTTTTACCTTTCTATGTTCGCTCAACCAATCCTTTGGATTTGGACTTTTTACATAAGACTTTTAACAAGTTTATCTTTCAAGTTTGGAGCTCTCTTGGCCACTAGAGCTGGTTGCTTACCCACAAGATTGACAATACTTTCGTCAGCTTGCAAAAATTGCCACTTATCTTTCAAGATTCCACAAATCCTTTCCCAGTGACAATTATACTCAGTAACAAAGCGAATATTTTGTTGTTCCTGTGACTTTATTTTATTCTTGTAAAGTAAGTCATCTCTATTTTCTCTTTTTGCTCTATTTAGGGCAAAATTGAGATTCCTTTTTGAATATCCTCTGTTTACAAATCTACCATACATATCTTTTGCATACATAGTAAATTTATTCACACTTGAGCAGTTTCTCCTTAGTCGGAGGAACTGCCCGACGGGGATACCTCTTATTAAAGATTTAGGGTGATGGCTAGTGGCCTCCAAAATATTATTTGTGGCCGTATCTTTCCTGTAGATTTCAGTAGCCAATACATTCCCCTCCTTTTTAATTTTGACGTCAAGGAAAGTAAGTTCACTCTCACTGAAGTCAAAAGTTAGGAGGATGTTAAATTATTCACATTAAGAATTTGAACAAATGATTTTAGAGACTCCTCCGTTCCCTTCCAAAGAAGGAAAACGTCATCCACATAGCGGAGCCAAATCAAGACATGATTGTCTAGCCATTCATGTAGGTCACCAAAGACCACCTGATCCTCCCATAAACCAAGATGGAGACAGGCATATGAGGGGGCACAAGTAGCCCCCATTGCCGTTCCTCTAATTTGTTTATAGAATTTTTTATCAAAAAGGAAGACATTGTTCATTAAGACAAACCTTAACAGGTTAAGGACGAATTCTGTATGTTTATTATATCTCGGATCTCTGCTTTCCAAAAAATACCTGGCGGCTCTTAATCTTACCTCATGTGGTATGGGGGAATAGAGTCCTTCCACATCCAGGGAGACCAAAAGGGTATTTGGTTCAACCTCTAATCCATCAATTTTTCTCAGCAAGTCACTGGTATCCTTAACATACAATGTTAAGGTGGTAAGAAAAGGTTTAAAAAATCTATCAACGTAATTTCCTAGATGCTCTGTAATACTCCCAATCCCCGATATTATGGGGCGACCCGGAGGATCCCTCAAGTTTTTATGCAACTTGGGGATACAGTAAAAAAACGGGATTTTAGGGAATTTTGTGTAAAGATAGTTGCATTCTTTCTTATCAATGATACCTTCTTTTCTCGCATCATTAAGCAGGTACAACAATTCAGCTTGTATAGATTCAATGAGGGATGATGAGGATGAGGAAGATAACTTTATGGAAGATTGGAACAATAGATTATCTGATTGCTCCCTGGATCTAATGCAGAGAATGGTAAATAAGGATATTATCAAATTGGAAAAACTTAAAATTGAGATAGATGACTCACTTAAAGGGCCACTGTAAGTAAATATTTTCTATGCCTGTTACACACTAACTACCCCAAATACGCTTTTTATCAATAGCATTTCATTAACATATCTCTACCGTATATCAGAAATCTTGTCTGCAAATTTAAATGCTTTCCAAACCCACTCCGTGGGTATCCTTTGCTCTCTACCAATCCGTTTACAATACCTAGGTTTCAAAATGGCGCTTTAAACACAAAGTTATTGGTTTAAGTATTTTGAACATGCAATGCTGAAAATAGTGGGCAGGATAATGTGACATTATCGGCGAATAAAAGATATAACTTTTAGAACGTTATGAAACTTTGTTTTGGAGAAAATATAGGTCAGTAGGTTTTAATTAATGTTTATTAACTTTAATATGTTAGTTGTTTAGCTTAAAAATTTTAACAGAAAGTAATCCTTTAAGATAGTCAGTAGCTTTGAGGGTGATTCTAAATTTACTAAGCTAAATGAAGAGACAAAAGATAATGGGGGGTAGTTATCAACGTGTCAACTTTCCTGCCTTCGCCGGCCCAATACGCCCGCCTAAGCTCGCCTCACATCGCCGCCACGGACCTGAAAAAATTCGCCTAAGTTATCAAGTAAAGCTGTCAAAAAGCCGCGGGGCGATGAGCAGCAGACTGTGAGAGTTATCACTCATCCGATCTCGCTGCTCTTCGGCTGTTTGACAGATTTCTTGCTAGCCTGTCACTAAGCACCCACACTAAACTACACTGTTCTACCCCCTATACCGGTGCCCCCGGAGCCCCCCGCAACTAAATAAAGTTACTAACCCCTAAACCGCCGCTCCTAGACCCCGCCGCAAGTCTTATAAATGTATTAACCCCTAAACTGCCGCTCCTGAACACCGCTGCCACCTACATTATACCTAGTAACCCCTATCCTGCCCCCCCTATACCGTCGCCCTCTATAATAAAGTTATTAACCCCTATCCTGCTGATCCCGCACCTCGCCGCAAATAAATAGTTTAACCCCTAAACCGCCGCTCCCTGAACCCGCCGCAACCTATATTAAATTTATTAACCCCTATCCTGCCCCCCACTACACCGCCGCCACTGTAATAAAATTATTAACCCCTAAACCTAAGTCTAACACTAACCCTAACACCCCCCTAACTTAAATATTAATTAAATAAATCTAAATAATATTTCTATTATTAACTAAGTTAATCCTATTTAAACCTAAATACTTACCTATAAAATAAACCCTAATATAGCTACAATATAAATAATAATTATATTGTAGCTATCTTAGGATTTATTTTTATTTTACAGGTACCTTTCAATTTATTTTAACTAGGTACAATAGCTATTAAATAGTTATTAACTATTTAATAACTACCTAGCTAAAAGAAATACAAAATTACCTGTAAAATAAATCCTAACCTAAGTTACAATTAAACCTAACAATACACTATCATTACATTAATTAAATAAATTAACCACAAATAACTACAATTAAATACAATTACATAAACTAACTAAAGTACAAAAAATAAAAAAAGCTAAGTTACAAAAAATAAAAAAAATAAGTTACAAACATTTAAAAAAATATTACAACAATTTTAAGCTACTTACACCTAATCTAAGCCCCCTAATAAAATAACAAACCCCCCCAAAATAAAAAAATGCCCTACCCTATTCTACATTAAAAAGTTCAAAGCTCTTTTACCTTACCAGCCCTTAAAAGGGCCTTTTGTGGGGGCATGCCTCAAAGAATTCAGCTCTTTTGCCTGTAAAAGAAAAATGCAACCCCCCAACATTAAAACCCACCACCCACATACCCCTAATCTAACCCAAACCCCCCTTAAAATAACCTAACACTAATCCCCTGTAGATCATCCTACCTTTAGTCGTCTTCACTCAACCGAGCAGCGATGGAACCGAAGAGGACATCCGGAGCGGCAGAAGTGATCATCCAAGGGGCGCTGAAGAAATCTTCCATCCGGGCGAGGTCACCTTCCAAGAGGCGCTGAAGAAGTCTTCTATCCGGGCAAGGTCATCTTCAAAGCCGGGTCTTGAATCTTCATCCCGCCGACGCGGAACATCCTTCTTTCCCGAAGGACTACCGACGAATGAAGGCTCCTTTAAGGGACGTCATCCAAGATGGCGTCCCTTCAATTCCGATTGGCTGATAGGATTCTATCAGCCAATCGGAATTAAGGTAGATTGAGCTCGCATTCTATTGGCTGTTCCGATCAGCCAATAGAATGTGAGCTCAATCTGATTGGCTGACTGGATCAGCCAATCAGATTGAACTTGAATCTGATTGGCTGATTCAATCAGCCAATCAGATTTTTCCTACCTTAATTCCGATTGGCTGATAGAATCCTATCAGCCAATCGGAATTGAAGGGAAGCCATCTTGGATGACGTCCCTTAAAGGAGCCTTCATTCATCGGTAGTCCGTCGGGAAAGAAGGATGCTCCGCGTCGGCGGGATGAAGATTCAAGACCCGGCTTTGAAGATGACCTCGCCCGGATAGAAGACTTCTTCAGCGCCTCTTGGAAAATGACCTCGCCCGGATGGAAGATTTCTTCAGCGTCCCTTGGATGATCACTTCTGCCGCTCCGGATGTCCTCTTCGGTTCCATCGCTGCTCGGTTGAGTGAAGACGACTCAAGGTAGGATGATCTTCAGGGGATTAGTGTTAGGTTATTTTAAGGGGGGTTTGGGTTAGATTAGGGGTATGTGGGTGGTGGGTTTTAATGTTGGGGGGGTTGTATTTTTCTTTTACAGGCAAAAGAGCTGAATTATTTGGGGCATGCCCCCACAAAAGGCCCTTTTAAGGGCTGGTAAGGTAAAAGAGCTTTGAACTTTTTAAATTTAGAATAGGGTAGGGCATTTTTTTTATTTTGGGGGGGTTTGTTATTTTATTAGGGGCTTAGATTAGGTGTAAGTAGCTTAAAATTGTTGTAATATTTTTTTAAATGTTTGTAACTTATTTTTTTTATTTTTTGTAACTTAGCTTTTTTATTTTTTGTACTTTAGTTAGTTTATGTAATTGTATTTAATTGTAGTTATTTGTAGGTAGTTTATTTAATTAATGTAATGTTAGGTTTAATTGTAACTTAGGTTAGGATTTATTTTACAGGTAATTTTGTATTTCTTTTAGCTAGGTAGTTATTAAATAGTTAATAACTATTTAATAACTATTCTAACTAGCTAAAATAAATACAAAGTTACCTGTAAAATAAATATAAATCATAAGATAGCTACAATGTAATTATTAATTACATTGTAGCTATCTTAGGGTTTATTTTACAGGTAAGTATTTAGTTTTAAATAGGAATAATTTATTAAAGTATAGTGTAGTGTTAGGTGTAATTGTAACTTAGGTTAGTTTTTAGTTTACAGGTCCATTTCTCTTTATTTTAGCTAGGTAAGCTATTAAATAGTTAATAACTATTTAATAACTATTGTACCTAGTTAAAATAAATTGAAAGGTACCTGTAAAATAAAAATAAATCCTAAGATAGCTACAATATAGTTATTATTTATATTGTAGCTATATTAGGGTTTATTTTATAGGTAAGTATTTAGGTTTAAATAGGATTAACTTAGTTAATAATAGAAATATTATTTAGATTTATTTAATTAATATTTAAGTTAGGGGGGTGTTAGGGTTAGTGTTAGACTTAGGTTTAGGGGTTAATAATTTTATTACAGTGGCGGCGGTGTAGTGGGGGGCAGGATAGGGGTTAATAAATGTATTATAGGTGGCGACGGTGTAGGGGGGGCAGATTAGGGGTTAATAAATTTAATATAGGTTGCGTCAGGGTCAGGGAGCGGCGGTTTAGGGGTTAAACTATTTATTTATTTGCGGCGAGGTGCGGGATCGGCAGGATAGGGGTTAATAACTTTATTATAGGGGGCGGCGGTATAGGGGGGGCAGGATAAGGGGTTACTAGGTATAATGTAGGTGGCGGTGGGCTCCAGGAGCGGCGGTTTAGGGGTTAATATGTATAGAGTAGCTTGCGGTGGGCTCCGTGAGCGGTGGTTTAGGGGTTAATATGTATAGAGTAGCTTACGGTGGGCTCCGTGAGTGGCGGTTTAGGGGTTAATCATTTTATTTAGTTGCGGCGGTGTAGGGGGGACAGATTAGAGGTGTTTAGACTCGGGGTACATGTTAGGGTGTTAGGTGTAGACAGCTCCCATAGGAATGAATGGGATGTCTGGCAACAGCGAACTTCTACTTTCGCTATGGTCAGACTCCCATTGATTCCTATGGGATCCGCCGCCTCCAGGGTGGCAGTTTGAAAACCAGGTACGCTGGGCCGTAAAAGTGCCTAGCGTACCTGCTAGTTTTTTGATAACTAGCAAAAGTAGTCAGATTGTGCCGCACTTGTGTGCGGAACATCTGGAGTGACGTAAGAATCGATCTGTGTCGGACTGAGTCCGGCGGATCGAAGTTTACGTCACAAAATTCTACTTTTGCCGGTCTCTAGCCTTTGATAACTAAGGCGAATCAGCCTCGCCACAAATACGCTGCAGAATTCCAGCATATTTGAGGTTGACGGCTTGATAACTACCCCCCACTGTCTCAAAATTACAACAGGAAATTAAACAGCGAAAATGTAGAAAGCTAGGGCGTGACCAAGAGGATTATAAGAAGAATCAGGTTTATACCTACTTCTTAAAGAAAAACTCATATGATTCAGGTACTGATTGTTCAGACACAGAGGGTGATAACAAAACAAAAAACGAAGCTGTAGGAACAAATGTAAAAAAGAAAGGAAACGTGGAGGAAGGAAAAGGAATAGAAATAAAAACACCTTTTACGGAGGACCAATTATCCAGAGCGAGGGGCAGGTTTCAGAGGAGAGGAAGAGGTATAAGGAGAGGGATGGAGAAAATGAGGACACAGAGGGATTACAGAGGGGACTTTTAGAGGTCCCACCCTCAGGAAAAAGTGACGAATTACAAATTGTCAATCTCTCTTCCTTCCCTTTGAATAATGCACATGTAAAACTTTTGATAAAAGGTCTCTCCTTCTGTCCCACAAATAGTCTAGACAAATTTATGGTTATAAAAGATCTCCACTAGTTTGCACGTAAAGTTGTTCTTTCACACATGATGAAAGACAAAGAAAAAACAGGAGTGAAAATGAGTGAAGACACTATAACCGTAGACAGCGAGGATCGTGACACTGTGCAAGATCTTATAAGTTTGCTCGATACTAATGACCCCTCACCTTCGGTACCTCCTAATCTTGCCCCTGTAGGGTCTTAAGGAATAGGAGATTATGCCCGCCCTAGCCTTAGTACCTGCGGTGCAACTATTTGTTAGGGAGGTGGAGAAAGAGATTAATAAAATCTCTATTGATAAAATTTCTAATGATAATTTGACATTTGAGGAAAGGAAGGCATTGTTCGAATTAACAAATCAAACAGGAATCATCATTAAGCAGGCAAACAAGGGGGGTAATTTGGTAATAATGGAAGAGGCTAAATATGCCAATGAGGTTAAATGTCAACTTAAAAATAAGGACCATAAAAATCTAGTATTTAGACATCCATAGTCTCAATGCGGTAAAGATTCAGTACAATACTCATTACATCTCCCCCCCATATACTCCCTTTTGGAAGAGTTAAGCATCCTCTGCCCTGTCCAGAGAGTCTTGGTTGCTCTCTGGGCCCTAATACGGATAAAATAGCTATGTTTACATACGCACTGTTTGCTACATATAGTTTACCAGTTGTGGTATTTCTCCCTTACTTATACCTTAACCTACAGTTTGTCTAAGTTGAGATTGTTTTTTAGTTTTCCCTGTGTGACTTAAATTGAAATTGTTATTACATATGCCCTCTCCTAATCAACGGAGTAATTGAACCCACCTGGGGATCAGGTAACCTGTGCTCGCACATAACCTAATTCTATCTAAACTGATAATTTTGTAAATATCTATGCTACTGTGAATTTTGTAAGGTAATACCAACTAGATTTACCCTGGCAGCGGTAGATTCTTCTGGCACAGCATACATCTCAGCCTACAGCGTCAGATGGTGATTGTCACTGGCACAAATGATTTCTGGTGCCTTCCCGGTACTTTACTTTTTGAAATTACATGCAGAATCTTAAGCTTGCCTTTACTCCAAATATACTGAAACTGGTCTTCTACGGTTAGCTCAGCTTACATGCCCTCAATGGTTCACTACTGTGTCTGGTCCCTTGAGTGGACCTGTATGTCTGGAGGGCGCTATGCACTTATTAAAAAATGATGTACCTGGATTAACATGTCAGGTTGGATACTTAGGTGTTGATGTCTGTATAGAAAGTTTTGCATTGTTATTTCTTTTTTTATGACATCGTAATATTGTAACATGTCTGAACTGACTGTTTGTATATGTTATTATTTCCTCAACAAAAATAAAAAGTTTTAAAAAAAATTAAAAATAAGGACCAATACCTCTTGTTACCAGGTAGCCCCATTGAATCTATGCAAGCTGAATGATGTGAGAAAAGAAGGTATCATTGATAAGAAAGAATGTAACTATCTTTACACAAAATTCCCTAAAAGCGCCATTTTGAAACCTAGGTATTGTAAACGGATTGGTAGAGAGCAAAGGATACCCACGGAGTGGGTTTGGAAAGCAATTCAATTTGCAGACAAGATTTCTGATATACGGTAGAGATATGTTAATGAAATGCTATTGATAAAAAGCGTATTTGGGTTAGTTAGTGTGTAACAGGCATAGAAAATATTTACTTACAGTGGCCCTTTAAGTGAGTCATCTATCTCAATTTTAAGTTTTTCCAATTTGATAATATCCTTATTTACCATTCTCTGCATAAGATCCAGGGAGCAATCAGATAATCTATTGTTCCAATCTTCCATAAAGTTATCTTCCTCATCCTCATCATCCCTCATTGAATCTATACAAGCTGAATTGTTGTACCTGCTTAATGATGCGAGAAAAGAAGGTATCATTGATAAGAAAGAATGCAACTATCTTTACACAAAATTCCCTAAAATCCTGTTTTTTTACTGTATCCCCAAGTTGCATAAAAACTTGAGGGATGCTCCGGGTTGCCCCATAATATCGGGGATTGGGAGTATTACAGAGCATCTAGGAAATTACGTTGATAGATTTTTTAAACCTTTTCTTACCACCTTAACATCGTATGTTAAGGATACCAGTGACTTGCTGAGAAAAATCAATGGATTAGAGGTTGAACCAAATACCCTTTTGGTCTCCCTGGATGTGGAAGGACTCTATTCCTCCATACCGCATGAGGTAGGATTAAGAGCCGCCAGGTATTTTTTGGAAAGCAGAGGTCCGAGATATAATAAACATACAGAATTCGTCCTTAACCTGTTAAGGTTTGTCTTAATGAACAATGTCTTCCTTTTTGATAAAAAATTCTATAAACAAATTAGAGGAACGGCAATGGGGGCTACTTGTGCCCCCTCATATGCCTGTCTCCATCTTGGTTTATGGGAGAATCAGGTGGTCTTTGGTGACCTACATGAATGGCTAGACAATCATGTCTTGATTTGGCTCCGCTATGTGGATGACGTTTTCCTTCTTTGGAAGGGAAAGGAGGAGTCTCTAAAATCATTTGTTCAAATTCTTAATGTAAATAATTTCAACATCCTCCTAACTTTTGACTTCAGTGAGAGTGAACTTACTTTCCTTGACGTCAAAATTAAAAAGGAGGGGAATGTATTGGCTACTGAAATCTACAGGAAAGATACGGCCACAAATAATATTTTGGAGGCTACTAGCCATCACCCTAAATCTTTAATAAGAGGTATCCCCGTCAGGCAGTTCCTCTAACTAAGGAGAAACTGCTCGAGTGTGAATAAATTTAATATGCATGCAAAAGATATGTATGGTAGATTTGTAAACAGAGGATATTCAAAAAGGAATCTCAATTTTGCCCTAAATAGAGCAAAAAGAGAAAATAGAGATGACTTACTTTACTAGAATAAAATAAAGTCACAGGAACAACAAAAAAAATGCTTTGTTACTGAGTATAATTGTCACTGGGAAAGGATTAGTGGAATCCTGAAAGATAAGTGGCATTTTTTGCAAGCTGACAAAAGTATTCTCAATCTTGTGGGTAAGCAACCAGCTCTAGTGGCCTAGAGAGCTCCAAACTTGAAAGATAAACTTGTTAAAAGTTTTTATGTAAAAAGTCCAAACCCAAACATAGAAAGGTAAAAGGATGCTTTCAATGTGGACATTGCGTCCTATGTAAATACATTGTTCGCACTAAATCTTTTTCTACTGGACATGAATCGTTCCCTATTAGACAGTTTATAAACTGTAAAACAAAGAACATTATTTATCTGCTTTCACGCAGTTGCCCTGTCTTCTATGTAGGGAAAACGAGGCGTATGTTAAAAGACAGGGTGACTGAACATAGGGATAATATAAAAGCTACCAAGGATGGTGAAATAAAGAGTGGAATAGCATTACACTTTTTGTTACATCACAATTCTTCCCTGTCTGACCTTAAAGTGATAGGTATTGCGACTTGTTCCCTTTTTGTTAGGGGAGGGGACATTGATAATGTACTGCTTAAAAAGGAAACTGCATGGATGTATAGGTTACAAACGTTGGCCCCTATGGGCCTTAATGAGAAATTTGAGTTTGCAGCTTTTCTTTAATTGAAGTAAGTGTAAAATACAATTCTCCGCTGTTTTCAAGCGGGCCGCCAGAGTAAAAAACATATAATGGTTTAAACCTGCTGCCTAAAACGAGGCAGTAGCTGATTGTAAATATTTGTTTTTATAGCTATGTTAAATTAAGTTTATGAACTTTTCTATGCGCACAAGCTGTTCAATTTGCACATGGTTTGATAAAAGTCCGCCTTTAGGCGGCTTTAATGTTTAAAAATACTATTCAGCATTGTTTTGTTAAAATGTTATATATATAAAAAAACTTTATATTAAGTTACTATGTGAATTTGTGTATAATGTCAAAAATCTTTCACTTCTCCTCAAGTAGGGTTGTCAGATTAATGGACCATCCTATTGGCTGCTATTGTTTGAATGGTCATCCAATCATGGTGAGCTTAAACCGGTAAAAAGCAGAAGCGTTCTAACACAATTATTCGTTTGCCCTGAGGAAACCCCATAATGCCCTAGTCACGTGGGGGGTGAAACGCGCGTCGGCAGTGACATACATGGAGCGAAAGGCTCAGCCTTGAAACAAGCAAGTTTGATATTATGTTGCACCTGGAGGAAACAACGTTGGTGGTTTCAACTATGATACATAATATCTGACTTTCGGTGTCCTGGTGTTATGTGCTAATCTATGCCGTGTGTTATTGGAACAGGATGGAATTCTTACCCCTCTGCATACGTAAATATATGGCTAACCTTTTAAAAGCACTTAATTCTGTCTTGAATAGACGGTATTAACTAAAGGTGTTCTGGTAAACCGAAAAGTCTAAGAACAGCTATTTCATCTGAATTGTGCTCCTGGAAATAGGATACGATTACAGCAGCTCACTTTTCAGGAGAACGTTAACATATTGTGCACAACTGTTTGTTTTACCCCGTATCCTCTCTGTAATTTAAGTTGCAACTATAAAGTATTATTGGTACATTTAGGACCTTGGAGTGGGGGACCTAACATAGATCCGAATTATATTTCATGACACCAGAGACTATAACTAATAGCGGTGCCCTCTGAATTTATGTTGCTAGGTACCCTCCGGTCCAAATCTACTCAATAGAGCATGCTCTATCTATGTATTTATTTCTGTGACCTACATGCAATTTTAGTTTAATTATCTGAATTTGCAAAATTTATGACATTCATTGTGTTAATTTCTTTTATTAAAGAGGTGTGTCTTACAAACATAGATCCTCGTGGCGTACTAAGTTGGCTGATTTGTGCAATTTTTTGCACGCCAACCTCTGGTAGAGGTGTTGTTTGTGTTATAGGTTATTTTGTACATAAGTAGATATAGGTCTCAGACTGTTGTTTCAAGATACTTAGCATAACGCATCCTATGTACTTACTTGATTTAGCTCCTGCGCATAGCCAATGATTATTTGTCTGCTTACCCGCTACATGCTTGTAGGAACAATACTGCACTGGAAACTTTTTACTAAACATTTATGTTTGGTTGGGCATTATGACCCGAAAATAAAAATTTGAATGCTGAAATCCCTGTCTTTTGTGTAGTTACTTATTCTGTTACTACAAATTTCTCTCTTTAAAAATAGTGTGTATTAAATTTAAGGGTCTGCCTTCTAATCCTGTATATGAGGTTTAAACTAGGTTAATTACTATACCTGGTGCATTCTTTATTATTTTCACAGCCTGACTCCCCAATTTTTGTATATATTTTCAAGTTTTTATTAAGCTTGAATGCAGAGTGTTGAAGAGGACGCACAATTCTGTGTCTTAGGGTGGGTGTAATGTGTAGGAGAAATGGTTCCCATTTATGAATAAACATTTTTATTCTAGTCTCCAGGTTACCCTGAACATCAGTCTGTTCCACTAACAATTGTTCGTGCATCACATTAAGTAGTTTCTTGAAAGGAGGATCCCTATTCTTTGTCCAATATTGTAAAATAAGCTTTCTAGCCACAAGTACCACCATGTTCAAAAACATACGATATTTATGTACTTTAATATTGTCACTGTGTAAAAAGATGTATTTTACAGAAAGTATTATCTTGTCCCCAAGTACTCTAGAAAGCCAGTATGTTATTTTACCCCAAAATCTGCAGCGTAGGGCATTCCCATACAAGGTAGATTAGGTCTGGGGCAGGGGGCATATACTTACTACTTATGTTTTGTGCTCCAGGAACCCACCTGGAATGGAGTTTAGGTGTAATATACGCATGATGTATAAATTGTATGTGTTTTTCTCGAAGGTATGAGGAAAGAATAGTTTCCTTGACCCTAGTAAAATTTACTGATATGTCCTCTTGTGTTATAGGAAAATTTCAAAATCTCATCCATTTGGTAAGAATAGTTTGTAAGGAGAACTGCTCTTGGCGTGTCACTATCAACCTATATATATTTGAAATAGAGTGAGAGCCACGTTTAGCAAGAGTATCAGTATGTAGTTTATCTACATTGGGTAAATTAAGAGTAGGAGAAGCAGAAGAGGGACAACTAATGAAACTTTAAAAAATACATCTATATGTTGTTCTTAGACTAATGTTTTTTTTTAGTGCATCATTTAATCTAACATTTATTTAGTGTTTAAAGGGATATTCCAGTCAAAATTGAAATTCACATTGATCCATTTCAGCTTTGAATAGAAGCATTTTTGTAATATTAATGTGTTAGCAGAAATGCTTCTAATAAAAGCTATAACTGTTTCAAAAGTGTATTTAAGTATGCACTGTGCACCAGCATTTTAAACACAGCACTTGCTCAGAGAGCCTAAGGTGCTGGTATCATCTGGTAGGTAATGACTCAAATTGTTAATTGCTAACATAAGATACAAGCCCCATGGATCTCTGAGCAGCTGCAGTATTTAAAACGCTGATGCACTGAGATTATCTAGCTATGCTTCACATGCACTTGCAGAGAAAAATGTTAACACTAAAACATTGATAACTTTTACTAGAAGCATTTTTGCTAATGCATGTACATTACAGATTTGTTTCTATTTAAAGATGTAATTCATCTGTCTGCATTTATATTTTGACTGGAATGTGCCTTTAATGTCCCTTTAAGCAGACTAGTCTCAAAAGAAGGCACTGCACTTCACAGACCCAAAAATACAGAATCCAAAATGGAACCTTGGTCACATGTTCACCAAACAAGTACACTAAAAAGCTTTTAAAGTTGTTTTGTATTCATAAAAAGACACAAAACAGCGTACATAGCAGAAATAAATAGTACAGTAAAATATAGAAATCAGAAGGGGAAATTAATATACAAAGTACTTATGATAGGTAGTAAAATATGCATCTTTTTCTACCTTACAGGGACAGTCTACACCAGAATTGTTATTGTTTAAAAAGACCAACACTGTTATATGAATACACTTTTTACCTCTGTGATTATCTTGTATCTAAGCCTCTGCAAACTGCCCCCTTATTTCAGTTCTTTTGACAGACTTGCATTTTAGTAAAAAAGTGCTGACTCCTAGGTAACTCCACGTGCATGAGCACAGTGTTATCTATATGACACACATGAACTAACACCCTCTAGTGGTGAAAAACTGTCAAAATGTATTCAGATAAGAGGCACCCTTTAAGGTCTAAGAAATTAGCATATAAATCTGCAAGGTTTAGCTTTTAACTAAGAATAAAAAGAGAACAAAGCAAAATTGGTAATAAAAGTAAATTGGAAAGTTGTTTAAAATGACTTGCCCTATCTGAATCATGAAAGTTTATTTTGGACTAGACTGTCTCTTTAAACCACTTAATGTAATCTGGACCAGGCAAAACTGAAACACTAGTACGGATAGCTGTTTAAACATTTATAGGTGTTAAACCATTTTTAAGAAATTACATTTATAAATTTATTTAACATCCTAACTTTTTATAATTCATTATTAGAGCAAATTCTATATTTTGTAGCCCACCTTTAAATAATTACATCTTTTGCATTTCTCATTTATACATAGTGCTACAAACATCAAAGTCTACATTTGAACTTTTTGGAGGCTGTATTTTTAATCTCCTATATCCATTTTACCTTGGCAATAACGGTGACTCTATGGAGTAGATTTAATAAGCAGCAGAGTCTGCTATCTACCCCCGTATTTTCCGGCTCACCGGAAACAGAAGTTAAGAAGCAGCGGTTGTAAGACCGCTGCTTCTTAACTTCTGCCCCACCTTTTAGGTGGCGGACTACAATCATCCTGATCCGACGTGATGTCCGCCCGGCATTTTATAAATTGACACCTATGGGGAACATTTAACAAATGCTGTAGCGAATCATGTCCGCCCGACCGCTAAATGCAGACGGCATACACTGTCGGCATTGCACAAATATTTCTTGTTAAATGCTTATGCAATGCCGTCCCCTGCACATTCGCGGTTAATCGGCCGATAGCAGGGGGTGTCAATCATCCCAATCGGATCGGGATGATTTCAGTCCGCCTCCTACAAGGTGGCAGAGAAGTTATGACCGCTGCTTCTTAGCTTACGTTTTAGGCAAGCTTGAAACTTCAGGCTTATAATGCAGCATCCACTGCTTGGTAAATCTACCCCAAAGTCTATATATTTTAATTACTAGGATTACAGTTATGGGATGCCTTTATATAATGTAAAACTACACGTTCTTTGCTATTTGAATATTTACAAAATGTTCTCTTGTACTTTCCTATAATGGATTAGAAATTTGCATTGGTTAGGTTTGATGAAAGCGATATTAGCTCTCCACTGTGTAATACTAGTGCACGCTAATGTACGCTGGTATTACAAGATTTCAGCAATGCGAACATGACCTTGAGCTTGCATCGCTGGGAAGCATTGCGCTCACGAGAGCCCGATTCCATAGTCTCTTATGGGAGCCTTGTTCTTATGCCTTCAGAGATGGAATCAGAACTTCAGCACCAACGAAGGGGGTAAGTCACGCAGCGATGGCAGCAAATACAAATATATATGCATATGCTGATATACATATATATGTATGTGTTAATATGTGTATATATATATATATATATATATATATATAAACATATATATATATATATATAAGCATTTACATATCTATTTACTGAGAACACACAGTTCCCATAGAACACAATGTAAAGGCACTGTACACCCCAGTTCCACCAACTTTAGCCCCACAGTTCTGCCTAGTGCTGTAATTTTATTTAAAAAAAAAGATGCTCCCAACTGAATCATGAAAGTTTAATTTTGATTAGACTGTCCCTTTAAGCATTACATGAGCCAAACGTAAATAAGAGATTTCACCCTTACATTAGAATTTTATTGTGCAATAAATTAGCCTCAATGAAAAAATAAAACTATATAAAATACTAGTCATTAGAATCTTGTATTGCCTTGTAATGCTCATATCAAACATATACCATTTTAGTGATATTTTTATATAAACCAGGCACAAAATAGATTTGAGATGGATAAGGCACATAGCTCTCTAAAAGTATATTTAGGGTAAAATATCAGTAGTTTAGATTGTGAACTTTTAAGAGCACTGCACTAAAAAAATTCTGTTATCTATCATTTAAACATTTAGGGCTAGATTACAAGTGGAGCGCTAATTAACACTCTAATTAACACGCGTTAATTGAGCTAGAAGTAAGCTAGAAGTAAGCTATTTGCTCGCGTCTGGTTGCAATCGTATTATGAGTTGAAAGAAAACTGTTTTCACTCACACGATAACCCTATGGGAGCAAAAAGTTAGAATATCGCGGGCGAGTTCACATATTCCCCGATATAAGTCAATGGAGAAAAAAAAGTGGAAAAACACCTTACTCATGTACGCCAACCTGACATAAAAATATGATTATTTCACGTTCCAATATTCTTCACATAATAGAATATGTTATATTTATTCATAAATACATATTTCTACATATATCTGATGTTTTTGTACAATAGCTATCTATCTATCTATCTATCTATCTATCTATCTATCTATCTATCTATCTATCTATCTATCTATCTATCTATTATATATATATATATGATTATATATAGGTATACTGTAGATATATACAGATATATATATATATATATATATATATATATATATATATATATATATATATATATATATGAATATCTATTTAGAAATACATATAACATATACTACTATGTGCAGAACATTAACAGTAAATACACTCAGTGGTGTCACTAGGGTTGGTGTCACCCGGTGCAGTAAGTTATGGTGTCACCCTTCCCCCCCAGAAAGCAGACACACACAAAAACACAGGCACACACACATACAAACACTCAGACACACTTAAAAAACACTGAGACACACACAAAAACTCAGACACACACATACAAAATATGTAAACTGCACTGCATTAATTATAAAGCTCATGCCTAGAGCTGCTCCCTGGCTCAGCAGAGCATCAAATGAAAGATAAACAGAGCACACTATAATAAATCACTGAAGAAAAGGTTTAGGCACGCAAACTATGAAAATTCTGCTCTCTGACTCTGTTCCAAGTCTGTCAGTGCACAGCCCCGGGCTGCGTGCCTAACGCTTTTTATGGCCAATCACCTCTGCACTCTGCCCACCCCCAGACCTCCGCCCACCCTCCTACCTGTTCAGTGTGCACATAGTGTACCGTAACCGTAAAGGTCTGGTGGGCATCATACATGGCTCCTCCACTTTAGAGACAGTGTCAAACAGTCATGCGGTCAGGTACCAGGAATCCCCTCATGATTTCCCAGTTCCCTTTAGAGTGACAGCACAGCAGTGAGTGACTCCACTGCTCCACATGTCACTGAGCAGTGAGCACAGATAGGCAGGCAGGTTTAGGCTAGCAGCGCAACTTTCGCAAGCCCCACGGCACGCCCACAACATTCATAGTGAAATTGGGCAGGGGAGGAGCAAAGTACAAACAAGCAAAAGCAGCCGGGAAAACTATTTGTTGAAATTGCAGCACTGTCTCAAGGGGCAAAAAAATTGTGTGTCTACAACTTCCCCAGTCCCACCAATGTTCACAAATGCCAGCCCCTCTAATAAAAAAAAATCTTTGCATCTCAACATTGTATTTCTTTGAATTTCAATAAAATTAATTAAAAATTAATTATTTTTTTTTGGTGTCACCCCCTGGAGGGTGTCACCCAGGTGCGGCCCGCTCCCCCCGCACCCCCTAGTGACGCCACTGAATACACTCTAACACTTTATTAAATTTGGATATTGCATAAATATGATTTTTCCTGTTTTCATCGACTTAACTAACAGATAACCAGAGTTCTGAAGTTGTGTAGTCATTCTAGCGATCATGTTTAGTTTCAACTTGTAATACCAGCTTTAAGCCCGACAAGCGTAAACCCTCACAATAAACCCCTTTTATGGCCCATAGGCATTATTTTCTGAAAGGATATGAAGAAAATGCTGTTTAAACTAATACACCTGTATCAATCTATACTAATGCTTGTTGACTTATATGTACTCCCTACTAATTGTCAATGAACATAAAGGGGTAGATTTACCAAGCAGCGGATGCTGCTATCTACCCCCGTACTTTATGGCTTGCCGGAATTGTAAGTTAAGAAGCAACGGTCACCTCTGAGGCGGCGGACAGCAATCAGCCCGATCAGATACAATTGGGTTTATTGACACCCTCTGCTAGTGGCGGATTGGCTGCAAATGTGCAGGACGCGGCATTGCACAAGCATTTTAATAGAAATGCATGTGCAATGATAAATGCCGACATCATATGCTGTCGGCATTTATCGATGTGTGGCGGACATTAGTAAATCTACCCCGAAGCACGTATCAGCCAATGAGGATTAATATGAAGTGACTAAAAGACTTCACAATGTATACAGCTATATCAGTTTTACTATAAAAATATAATCTTTATTTCACATTTTGTTCATAAAAAAATAAAAATAAATCAACGTTTAGATGCTACTGTTTCCAGGGCAGTGTCTCTTTAAAGGCATTACTAACTGTAACAGCTTATATTTTTTTGAAACTCTTCATAAATATTCAGCAAACTTATTTGCAAAAATATACATAAAATATTAAAAAATATAAAACATATTTTTAGTACATTTCCCTCTGGACATAACTTCAAAATTTTGAAGCCAAGAATGGTGTTAGTATTAAATCTGTACACAAGCTTAAATTGTATGATCCAAAATATTTGTCTGTCTGTAAGACACCAGTAAAAACAGCAAGCACTAAATAACTTACAGATCATTATTTACATATTTTAACACCAGTGAAATAAAGACTGTTTGTTTAAAGAAACCTGTTGAATTAAGCATATTGCATCAAATAACATAGTTAAAATTGCAAATTTGTGCTATCTGAGGCTCACAAGTTTAAATAGAAAGTTCCCAAACAACAATTAAAGGAATCTATAGTCAGTATTTACTATATACTACATGTTGCATTTCTTCTTTAGTAATATTTTCACAAAATTATTTTGATAGCAGCTCCATTTTGTCCTTGGCATTCTAGGAGGTTCAGCCCAGCACCCTATCTAGAGAGTTATTCATAATAGTTTAGTTATAAAGACAGGTATCACTTCATTTTACTTCTGTACGGATCTGCAATATTCTATGGAAGAGTAACTTTAAATGGAAATGATAATCGGAGCATTGTGTGGAATAGCACTGAATGGCCGTAATTCTTCTAAACAAAGTATATATTTTATGTCCTATTAGACATTAAACAAAATATTATATTTAAAAGAATACAGGAAGTAATATTGTGTGATCTGCACTTCATTTCTAGTCAAAAGTTGCCCATTAACTAATTTTATTAGATCAAAACATATACATGTATGATTTGCTACTTTAAATGCTACTGGCAAATTAGTGTTACAGGAAACTGAATTACATTGAAAATACAGTGTTTCTTGATATTAGTTCCCTCCGGAAGTCAAACCTACAAGTAAATAGCTGGTTGGTTATGGGAATGCTTTATGGTCCAATGCACTATATCTGCTTCTGACTTATGTCAGCGGCCTTTAAGCAGTATATCCCAAATGCATGCTTTGCCCAATTATGGCACAAGCTATACATTGCTGCCCCTAGTCTATCTGCATATTGCCCTATACCACATTGTTTGCAAGAAAATATTTTGAAAGATTATCACCCATAAAATGGTTTGGCACTTCTAGCAAAGCTGTCACATGATAAAAATGCATTCTCCAAAAACAGACAGAATCAATTGACACAGCTTTGTTGGAATAAACAATAACTATGCAAATGAGAAATAAAGGATATAAAGCCATGTAAATAAAAGTCAAAATCTCTCCAGTTGTGCAGACAGTTTTTGAGGCCCTTCGCTGCAGGCTGGGGTGATTCACAACCCCTAACCATTGGACTAGCTTGAGCAGGGGGTGGCATTGCACAAGTAGACGCTTGTGCATTGTTAAATGTTTCTGTGATCCCAGGTGGTAGGTCAACGGAAACTAACCTTGTTCATCCAGGCTTTGATAAACGGGGCACTGAATATGTCGGAATTGCAATCCAAGCTCAGATAGCCAAAGGCCTATTTGTTTGTTTTCATATTTTTAACCATCTCTGCAGGTGTTTTGCACAACTATCCATTCCTCTTTAGTTTTATTCTTGTCTACCCCTCTTCTGACAAGTCTTATTTTTCCCATGTATATTTATTTGACTATTTAAACCTCATTTTTCTTTTCCCTTTCACTTCATCTGGTCTCTTTTACGCTTAAACTTTTAGAGCTACTCCTTTTCCCCCTTCTATTCTAGTTCTGAAAATAGATTTACTGGAGATCTATACCATTATCCATACCACTTTATATTTCTTTGATGTTCTTTTTCTATGTAAATAAAAGAAAAAAAAAACAATTCTAATCTTCATAAGCAACAGAGAAATGTTTTAAATATTTGTATGTATATAATGTAGCATTTCACTTAAATAAATGCTTTTATTAAATATTCATTTTGCATTTTGCAAACCAAATCATATATACAGTACGTTTTTTGACATGTTAAGTAATGTTTATTAAAAAGAAAATATTATATAATATAACTTAACACTCCTGGTTATATAGAGGAAAATAGGTTTAGCACTTTCCAAAAGCAATTCTATATAACCTATAATTCAAAGAAACTATTATGATGTGTGTTCTTTTAGATTAAAAATGTGAGACTGATACTGCTGTGTGTATATTTTTAATGACTTAGACACCTGGCGTGAAGGAGTGGGCACATAAAAAGGTCTGCAGTTGAACAGATAAGTGAAAGTCACAGAAGAGAATTCTGCCGTGAATGAGCACTAAAAATGATGTAAATCTTGACAGTGATACTTAGATTCCATAATGTTCATCAAGCAGCTAAAAGAGGCTGTGCGTTTAGCTGATAAGATTACTGTAGCTGACAAAATCCACCTGAATGTTCAATTGATGTTTGTCTCGTATTCCATCAAAAACTATTAAAAGTAGGAAGCTTCACCATTAAACCCAGCATGTCATAGTTATCATCTGCATCATGCTATACTATGCCTGGGTAGACATGAAGCATCTGGAATTTTAATGCATATAGATAACAAGCTATGTCTGGGCAGCTAGCCCAGCTCAGAATATATACTGGTCTGGTGTTAGCTGATTGTTCTCTGTTTAAGATGTAGAAGACATCACAATTTATTAAAAAATTGGCCAGTATTCAGCAACATTACTGCCACAAACAAAGTTGACAGATATGAGATTATTATATGGAAGGATGAGATAAAGTCAAGCAATTTATTTAACTTAGAGCCTTTTACTGCCATTAAAGCTAAACACACTTTTATCCCAGCTTTCCAAGGATTCGGAACATGTTAAACTAAATAAATGTCAGAAATGTTATTTAAACATTTTAATAAATACATTTACTTAGCAAACCCATATTTTGTCTTTAGACTTCTCTAAGAAAAGGAAATATTTATATGTTTAAACAACATTGAATGACTACATTTTAATGATGTATTGCAATTCTCATTGTTTTGTTTATAATTGTGAACATCAGTTATTTATTTATTGGAATCTGTAACTGGAATAACAACATTTGATGCATTCAAAACAATGGAAAAAATTGAATCATTTTTGGATGTGATATATTTCTCTAAAATTATACAGATTGCATAATAAAAGCAAGATTAATTATACAAAATACATTAAATATTTTAAAAAAAAGTATTAAAAGTTTTCATGCTCACTCAGATGATCAGAAAAAAAAAGACACAATTATTCTGGAGATTAATGTCGTGCAAATTAAATAAAGACAAAATATCAGACTCTACTTAGTAGCAGCAAATTTGTGACTCCTAACTTCTCCTCAACGATAAACAGACCACCCTCTGTTTCCTAGTATATTAGAAAAGCAATAGAATCCCTAAGCTTCAGACAGCACATTTTTGATCTAATAGCATTGGATAGACTATTTGTATCATAAGTCAAAACTTCAACTGCAGCTTCAAAATTACATTTTTAAGCTGTATCATCACTTGTCTAAACTTTAAAAGAAAAACATCAAATAAGGTCTTTAAAGTGCACTGACATTGTTTACAGAAATAGAAGCGCTCTTCCAGGAATGAACAGCTAAGTAGCCTGTTCTATGGGCAGTTACCACGTAAGTGCAGCCTCTTTTAGCCTAATTGTACTTTTCATGGAGGAGAACTTTCCTGAAGTATATCAGCCTGATCCCGCCTACACTGTCAGAAAAAATGTGCAAAATTTGTACCTTTAGGTGTACAACAGCTTGTCACTGGGGCAGTACCCTCAAAGGTACACCTGCTGTACCCTTTAAAATGGGTACAAATTGGTACCCTTGCAGATTGTACCTTTCAAAGGCAAATATGTACCTTTGGTGACTAGATTGGACCTCAGTCCTATGGTACCATATTGTACCCTTAAAAAAATGCTGCAAATTTGTCCTTTTAAGGGTACTGCCCCAGTGACAAGCCCTTTGTACCTCATAATGACAAATTTGTACTCAACACAGCATATTACAAATGTTGTTCCATTAAATTTTTTATATAACATTCAAATATGCATTCATTTAACCCCTTAATGACAACTGACGTACCAGGTACGTCATGCATTAACAAGCAGTTAATGACAATGGACGTACCTGGTACGTCAGTTGTCTAACAGAGTGCTGGAAGTGATCACAACCACTTCCAGCAGCTCTGAGGGTATTGCAGTGATGCCTCGATATGGAGGCATCCTGCAATACCCCTTTACAAGCTTCCGATGCAGAGAGAGCCACTCTGTGGCCCTCTCTGCACTGGTAGCGATGGTGCCGATGGTGCCGTTTGACCGGGTGGGAGGAGGGAGTGTGTGCGCGCGTGCACGTGCACGCATTAGCCACACTGACACCAATGAAGTTAGGAAGGGGGAAAAAAAGTTAAAAAATTTTTTTTCCATATAAAAGGATCTGGGAGGGGGTGGGGGTATTGTGGGGGGTCTGGGAGGGGGAGGGGGTGGGGGTATTGTGGGGGGGCTGCTACACTACAGAAATAATTAAAAATAAAAGTTAAAAATAAAATTAAAATACTTTGGTTTGTGGGGCCAAACTGGGTACTGGCAGACAGCTGCCAGTACCCAAGATGGCGGTAATTAGGTAGGGGAGAGGGTTAGAGAGCTGGAGGGGGGGATCAGGGAGGTTGGTGCTAAGGAAGGGGTTCATCACAACTAAAATATTTTATTATTTTTATTAAAAAAAAAAAAAAACTCTTTTATTTAGTACAGGTACGTCATGCATTAACAAGCAGTTAATGACAATGGACGTACCTGGTACGTCAGTTGTCTAACAGAGTGCTGGAAGTGATCACAACCACTTCCAGCAGCTCTGAGGGTATTGCAGTGATGCCTCGATATGGAGGCATCCTGCAATACCCCTTTACAAGCTTCCGATGCAGAGAGAGCCACTCTGTGGCCCTCTCTGCACTGGTAGCGATGGTGCCGATGGTGCCGTTTGACCGGGTGGGAGGAGGGAGCGTGTGCGCGCGTGCACAATGCGCGCGCGTGCACGGTGGTGTGCACGTGGACGCGCGTGCACGTGCACGCATTAGCCACACTGACACCAATGAAGTTAGGAAGGGGGAAAAAAAGTTAAAAAATTTTTTTTCCATATAAAAGGATCTGGGAGGGGGTGGGGGTATTGTGGGGGGTCTGGGAGGGGGAGGGGGTGGGGGTATTGTGGGGGGGCTGCTACACTACAGAAATAATTAAAAATAAAAGTTAAAAATAAAATTAAAATACTTTGGTTTGTGGGGCCAAACTGGGTACTGGCAGACAGCTGCCAGTACCCAAGATGGCGGTAATTAGGTAGGGGAGAGGGTTAGAGAGCTGGAGGGGGGGATCAGGGAGGTTGGTGCTAAGGAAGGGGTTCATCACAACTAAAATATTTTATTATTTTTATTAAAAAAAAAAAAAAAAAACTCTTTTATTTAGTACTGGCAGACTTTCTGCCAGTACTTAAGATGGCGGGAAGAATTGTGGGGTGGGGGAGGGAAGAGAGCTGTTTGGGAGAGATCAGGGGGTGGGATGTGTCAGGTGGGAGGCTGATCTCTAAAATTAACCCTGCAAGCTCCTTACAAGCTACCTAATTTAACCCCTTCACTGCTGGGCATAATTCACGTGTGGTGCGCAGCAGCATTTAGCGGCCTTCTAATTACCAAAAAGCAACGCCAAAGCCATATAAGTCTGCTATTTCTGAACAAAGGGGATCCCAGAGAAGCTTTTACAACAATTTCTGCCATAATAACACAAGCTGTTTGTAAATAATTTCAGTGAGAAACCTAAAATTGTGAAAAATGTAAAGTTTTTTTTTTATTTGCTCGCATTTGGCGGTGAAATGGTGGCATAAAATATACCAAAATGGGCCTAGATCAATACTTGGGGTTGTCTACTACACTACACTAAAGCTAAAATTAACACTACAAGCTCCCTACAAGCTCCCTAATTAACCCCTTCACTCCTGGACATAAAACACGTGTGGTGCGCAGCGGCATTTAGCGGCCTTCTAATTACCAAAACGCAACCACAAAGCCATATAAGTCTGTTATTTCTGAAAAAGTGGATCCCAGAGAAGAATTTACAACCATTTGTGCCATAATTGCAGAAGCTGTTTATAAATAATTTCAGTGGGAAACCTAAAGTTTGTGACAAAATTTGTGAAAAAGTGAACTTTTTTTTTTTTTTTATCGCATTTGGCGGTGAAATGGTGGCATGAAATATACCAAAATGGGCCTAGATCAATACTTTGGGATGTCTTCTAAAACAAAATATATACATGTCAAGGGATATTCAGGTATTCCTGACAGATATCAGGGTTCCAAAGTAACTAGCGCTAATTTTGAAAAAAAGTGGTTTGGAAATAGTAAAGTGCTACTTGTATTTATTGCCCCATAAATTGCAAAAAAAGCAAAGAACGTGCAAACATTGGGTATTTCTAAACTCAGGACAAAATTTATAAACTATTTAGCATCAGTGTTTTTTGGTGATTGTAGATGTGTAACAGATTTTGGGGGTCAAAGTTTGAAAAAGTGTGTTTTTTTCCATTTTTTCCTCATATTTTATCATTTTTTTTTAGTAAATTATAAGATATGATGAAAATAATGGTATCTTTAGAAAGTCCATTTAATGGCGAGAAAAACGGTATATAATATGTGTGGGTACAGTAAACGAGTATGAGGAAAATTACAGCTAAACGCAAACACTGCAGAAATGTAAAAATAGCCATTGTCATTAAGGGTAAGAAAATTGAAAAATGGTCCGGTCATTAAGGGGTTAATGTGTACATTTCCAGGCAGTATTACAATAGCCACACTGCAGCTTTAAAAAAAAAAGTTTGTATACTTAACTTTAGCTATGTAGCAATTCCAAAGACTGCTGCAGAACCACCTGATTGAGCCAGGCTAAACAACAAGTTCCAAGAAGAGCTACTCAATGGGGCCTATTTATCAAAGGTCTTGCGGACCTGATCCAACGGTGTGGATCAGGGGGCCTATCTATCAAGCTCCGTACGGAGTTTGAGGGCCGTGTTTCTGGCGAGCATGGAGGCTTTAAGACCGCTGCTCCATTACCATGTCCGCCTGCTCTGATAGGCAGACAGAAATTGCCGCAATTCAACCCGATCGAGTATGATTGGGTTGATTGACACCCCCCTGCTGGCAGCCGAGCGTATTGCTCTCCGCATTCAGCGATGTCTGTCGGACCTGATCCGCACTGTCAGATCAGGTCTGACAGACATTTGTTAAATATGCCTCCAGGTCCGCAAGACCTCGCTGAATGTGGAGACCAATACGCTCTCCGTATTCAGCATTGCACAAGAGCTGCTGGTGCAATGCCACCCCCTGCAGACTCGCGGCCAATCGGCCACCAGCAGGGGGGTGTCAATCAACCCAATCATACTCGATCGGGTTGAATTCTGGCGATTCCTGTCCGCCTGCTCAGAGCAGGCGGACAGGGTTATGGAGCAGCGGTCTTTGTGACTCGCCAGAAACACGGGCCCTCAAGCTTCGTTCGGAGCTTGATAAATGGGCCCCAAAGTCTTTTATATCACTCTGTACTAGACTCTAAAAATACCCCATTTAATTTAGGGTGACATGCCACATAAAACAAAAATATATAGAAAACATATACAGCTAGATTTAGAGTTGGGCGGTAGCCGTCAAAACCAGCGTTAGAGGCTCCTAACGCTGGTTTTTACCGCCCTCTGGTATTTGGAGTCAGTCAGGAAAGGGTCTAACGCTCACTTTGCAGCCGCGACTTTTCCATACCGCAGATCCCCCTACGCCATTTGCGTATCCTATCTTTTCAATGGGATCTTTCTAACGCCGGTATTTAGAGTCGTGGCTGAAGTGAGCGTTAGAAATCTAACGACAAAACTCCAGCCGCAAAAAAAGTCAGTAGTTAAGAGCTTTCTGGGCTAACGCCAGTTTATAAAGCTCTTAACTACTGTGCTCTAAAGTACACTAACACCTATAAACTACCTATGTACCCCTAAACCGAGGTCCCCCCACATCGCCGCCACTCTAATTAAATTTTTCAACCCCTAATCTGCCGTCCGCACGCCGCCGCAAGCTACGTTATACTTATGTACCCCTAATCTGCTGCCCCTAACACCGCCGACCCCTATATTATATTTATTAACCCCTAATCTGCACCCCTCAACGTCGCCTCCACCTGCCTACACTTATTAACCCCTAATCTGCCGACCGGACCGCGCCGCTATTATAATAAAGTTATTAACCCCTAATCCGCCTCACTCCCGTCTCAATAACCCTATAATAAATAGTATTAACCCCTAATCTGCCCTCCCTAACATTGCCGACACCTAACTTCAAGCATTAACCCCTAATCTGCCGACCGGAGCTCACCGCTACTCTAATAAATTTTTTAACCCCTAAAGCTAATTCTAACCCTAACACCCCCCTAACGTAAATATAATTTAAATCTAACGAAATAAATTAACTATTATTAAATAAATTATTCCTATTTAAAGCTAAATACTTACCTGTAAAATAAACCCTAATATAGCTACAATATAAATTATAATTATATTGTAGCTATTTTATGATTTATATTTATTTTACAGGTAACTTTGTAATTATTTTAACCAGGTACAATAGCTATTAAATAGTTAATAACTATTTAATAGTTACCTAGTTAAAATAATTACAAAATTACCTGTAAAATAAATCCTAACTTAAGTTACAATTAAACCTAACACTACACTATCAATAAATTAATTAAATAAAATACCTACAATTACCTACAATTAAACCTAACACTACACTATCAATACATTAATTAAATACAATACCTACAAATAACTACAATTAAATAAACTTACTAAAGTACAAAAAATAAAAAAGAACTAAGTTACAAAAAATAAAAAAATATTTACAAACATTAGAAAAATATTACAACAATTTTAAACTAATTACACCTACTCTAAGCCCCCTAATAAAATAACAAAGACCCCCAAAATAAAAAAATGCCCTACCCTATTCTAAATTAAAAAAGTTCAAAGCTCTTTTACCTTACCAGCCCTGAAAAGGGCCATTTGCGGGGCATGCCCCAAATAATTCAGCTCTTTTGCCTGTAAATAAAAACATTCAATACCCCCCCCCAACATTACAACCCACCACCCACATACCCCTAATCTAACCCAAACCCCCCTTAAATAAACCTAACACTAAGCCCCTGAAGATCATCCTACCTTATCTTCACCATGCCAGGTTCACCGATCCGTCCACCGAAGTCTTCATCCAAGCCCAAGCAGGGGCTGGCGATCCATAATCCGGCTGAAGTCTTCTATCAAGCGTCGGCTGAAGAGGTCCAGAAGAGGCTCCAAAGTCTTCATCCTATCCAGGAAGAAGAGGAGATCCAGACCGGCAACCATCTTGATCCAAGCGGCATCTTCTATCTTCATCCGATGACGAACGGCTCCATCTTGAAGACCTTCAGTGCGGATCCATCTTCTTCTTCCGACGTCCAACTGAACAATGAAGGTTCCTTTAAGGGACGTCATCCAAGATGGCATCCCTCGAATTCCGATTGGCTGATAGGATTCTATCAGCCAATCGGAATTAAGGTAGGAAAATTCTGATTGGCTGATGGAATCTTGGATGACGTCCCTTAAAGGAACCTTCATTCTTCAGTTGGACGTCGGAAGAAGAAGATGGATCCGCGCTGAAGGTCTTCAAGATGGAGCCGTTCGTCATCGGATGAAGATAGAAGATGCCGCTTGGATCAAGATGGTTGCCGGTCCGGATCTCCTCTTCTTCCCGGATAGGATGAAGACTTTGGAGCCTCTTCTGGACCTCTTCAGCCGACGCTTGATAGAAGACTTCAGCCGGATTATGGATCGCCAGCCCCTGCTTGGGCTTGGATGAAGACTTCGGAGGCTTGGATCAAGACTTCGGAGGATGGATCGGTGAACCTGGCATGGTGAAGATAAGGTAGGAAGATCTTCAGGGGCTTAGTGTTAGGTTTATTTAAGGGGGGTTTGGGTTAGATTAGGGGTATGTGGGTGGTGGGTTGTAATGTTGGGGGGGTATTGTATGTTTTTTTTTACAGGCAAAAGAGCTGAATTATTTGGGGCATGCCCCGCAAATGGCCCTTTTCAGGGCTGGTAAGGTAAAAGAGCTTTGAACTTTTTAAATTTAGAATAGGGTAGGGCATTTTTTTATTTTGGGGGTCTTTGTTATTTTATTAGGGGGCTTAGAGTAGGTGTAATTAGTTTAAAATTGTTGTAATATTTTTCTAATGTTTGTAAATATATCTTTATTTTTTGTAACTTAGTTCTTTTTTATTTTTTGTACTTTAGTTAATTTATTTAATTGTAGTTATTTGTAGGTATTGTATTTAATTAATTTATTGATAGTGTAGTGTTAGGTTTAATTGTATTTAATTGTAGGTATTTTATTTAATTAATTTATTGCTAGTGTAGTGTTAGGTTTAATTGTAACTTAGGTTAGGATTTATTTTACAGGTAATTTTGTAATTATTTTAACTATTTTAGCTATTAAATAGTTATATACTATTTAATAGCTATTGTACCTGGTTAAAATAATTACAAAGTTGCCTGTCAAAAAATAAATATTAATCCTAAAATAGCTACAATATAATTATAATTTATATTGTAGCTATATTAGGGTTTATTTTACAGGTAAGTATTTAGCTTTAAATAGGAATAATTTATATAATAAGAGTTCATTTATTTAGTTTGATTTAAATTATATTTAACTTAGGGGGGTGTTAGTGTTAGGGTTCGACTTAGCTTTAGGAGTTAATCCATTTATTAGAGTAGCGGCGAGATCCGTTCGGCAGATTAGGGGTTAATTATTGTAGGTAGCTGGCGGCGACATTGTGGGGGGCAGATTAGGGGTTAATAAATATAATATAGGGGTCGGCGGTGTTAGGGGCAGCAGATTAGGGGTACATAGGTATAATGTAGGTTGCAGCGGCGTACGGAGCGGCAGATTAGGGGTTAATAATAATATGCAGGGGTCAGCGATAGCAGGGGCGGCAGATTAGGGGTTAATAAATGTAAGGTTAGGGGTGTTTAGACTCGGGGTACATGTTAGAGTGTTAGGTGCAGACGTAGGAAGTGTTTCCCCGTAGAAAACAATGGGGCTGCGTTAGGAGCTGAACGCTGCTTTTTTGCAGGTGTTAGGTTTTTTTTCAGCTCAAACAGCCCCATTGTTTTCTATGGGGGAATCGTGCACGAGCACGTTTTTGAAGCTGGCCGCGTCCGTAAGCAACGCTGGTATTTAGAGTTGCAGTGGCGGTAAATATGCTATACGCTCCCTTTTTTGGAGCCTAACGCAGCCATTCTGTGAACTCTAAATACCAGCGGTATTTAAAAGGTGCGGGGAAAAAAGCACACTTAGCTAACGCATCCCTTTGGCCGCAGAACTCTAAATCTAGCCGATAGATAACAACATAATAATAATAAATAGCTCTAGCAAAAAGAAAGGGGATTCGGAGGAGGGATAAACGATAAAACTCACAATCATACATTGATTTGTCACTCTATGCAAAATATATGCAAAGGAGTATATTTCCTCAGTACACATTTTGGTGATGAACCTTCTAAACAGCTCTTGTTTATTTTATAGAGTTTAAAACATATTTTTTTTTGTAATTTTAGTTAATACATTTGCTTTATGTTTAAGAGTTAACATCTTGATGCTCTAAATATAAACATTAAAATGTTAAGTGCTTGTTTGCTATTTAGAACCAGCAACAGTATCATTAAATATATGGGTTATTAAAGGGACAGTCTAGTCAAAATTAAACTGTCATGATTAAGATAGGGCATGTAACTTTCCAATTGACTTTTATTACTAAATTTGCTTTGTTCCCTTGGTGGTATTTTTCAAAAGCTAAACCTAGGTAGGCTCAAACTGATTTCTAAACCGTTGAAAACAGCCTCTTAGCTCAGAGCATTTTGACAGTTTTTCACAGTTAGACAGTACTAGTTCATGTGTGTCATATATATAACAATATGCTCACTCCCATGTAGTTATTTAGGAGTCTGCACTGATTGGCTAAACTGCATGCCTGTCAAAAGCACTGAGATAAGGGGGCAGTCTGTAGAGGCTTAGATACAAGGGCCCCTATGTATCAAGCCGTCTACTTACCTGCATTCGACGGCCCCAATACGCTCACCTAAGCTTGCCTAACTTCGCCGCTGCGGACCTGAATATACATTCCCCAAAGTTATCAAAAAAGCTGTCAAGAAGCCACACACCAAGTACGGTGCGATGAGCAGCGGACTGTTGTTAACTGACAGTCATCGATCTTGCTGCTTATCAGCTTCTTCGCAGCTTTCTTGCTAGCCTGTCACTAAACACCCACACTAAACTATACAGTTTTTTTCCCCCTAAACCGCCGCTCTGGGAGCCCCCCACACCTAAATAAACTTATTACCCCCTAAACCGCCGCTACCGGACCCCGCCGCAACTATAATAAACTTATTACACCCTAAACCGCCGCTCCCGGACCCCACCGCCACCTACATTATACTTATTAACCCCTAATCTGCCGCCCCTATACCGCCACCACCTACATAAATTTATTAACCCCTATCCTGCCGATCCCAAAATTAATTGTTTAACCCCTAAAGCGCCGCACCCGGAGCCCTCCGCCACCTACATTACATTTATTAACCCCTATCCAGCCCCCCTACACCCCTGCCACCTACAGTACATTGATTAACCCCTAATCTACCGACCATACACTGCCGCAACTATATTAAATGAATTAACCCCAAAACCTAAGTCTAACCCTAACCCTAACACCCCCCCTAACTTAAATATTATTTAAATTAATCTAAATAAATGTTCCTATAATTAAATAAATTAATTCTATTTAAAAATAAATACTTACCTATAAATAAGAGAGCTACAATATAATTAATAATTACATTAGCTATTTTAGGGTTTATTTTTATTTTACAGGCAACTTTGTATTTATTTTAACTAGGTACAATGGCTATTAAATAGTAATTAACTATTTAATAACTACCTAGATAAAATAATTACAAAATTACCTGTAAAATAAATCCTAACCTAAGTTACAATTACACCTAACACTACACTATCCAACCTCCAGATAAAGTCGGTTAGGGGTGTCTCCGGCCAGAGTATCGTACAAGTAACTGGTGCGTGGTCTGTCCAGGATATCGTGCCTATTTCACAATTAACTATTGTGGTTAGTCCTATTGAGTCTGTAAAAAGGTAATCTATTCGCGAATATTTTTTGTTAGCTGTCGAATAGTATGTGTAGTCTTTGGCAGTAAGGTTTAGAGTGCGCCAAATATCATGTAAGTTTAAGTCCATTAAAGTGTTTTTAGTTGACCTCAAGACGGGTCTGGGCACACTTGAAAGACTGTTTGAAGTGTCACTATGGGGTTCCAAGGGAAGGTTGAAGTTTCCTCCTAGCAGGAGCATTCCTTTTTGGTTGTCTAATACTAGTTTTGATATTTTTTTAATGAAACGGTGTTGTTCTGTATTAGGGAAGTATACATTTAGAAGTGTTATTGGCCTCCCATATAGTATGCCCACAATTAGCAAATACCTGCCCTCAGGGTCTCTTATCACTGTGGTTGCTTGTATAGCTATAGATTTGTGTATTAAGATCCCTACTCTGTTTCTTTTCTTTGAATTGGATGCAAAAAACATATTTGGGTATTTAATGTTGTACCATTTTGGTTCCTTTCCCCTCTGGTAGTGTGTTTCCTTAATATAAACAATGGAATGATCATGTCTGGACAATTCTTTTGTGGCTATGGACCGTTTACTTGGACTGTTGAGTCCTTTTACATTCAGTGTCGTCAATGTAATTGTGTGGTCCATTTTTTTGTTCAGTTTACGTGGCCTGGACTGCATGTTACCTGTGAGTGTTTTGACGGTGTTAGTGTATTCAGCTAAATTCTACAAGTAAGTCTTGTTTTCTAGGTCAGGTGATGTAGTGGGTATGGGGGGATAGAGGGGGGAAAAATAGTTGGGGAAGGATTTAAAATAGGTAATATATTTCAAGGAAGTATATCAAAGGGATAAATGATCTTATATCAAGGAACAAGTATCAAGTATCCAAAAATAGAAGAGTGAATAAAGAAAAAATAGCGGGAATGTGTCCCCATGGCAGAGACGCTTAACCTTTTTATAAAATAACTAAATAATTTATTAAGGTACCATTCCATACAATGATCATGGAAGAGAAGGGTATCTCGTTTTGTTGGATTTTCCTCATTAATATAACATTCTGAATAACATCTGATCAACATGAAACTTCAAAGTAACATTATGCGCTATAACATCTTTCCCATGTCTAAGTTCCACAGATAACAAAAATTTATTTGATGTTAAACATGTAATGTAAATTCTAAAATCCTTTTAATATATTTTGTTTTAATCTCCCTTCTCTCTAATATATTAACATACACAGGCAATACATATATATATATATATATATATATATATATATATATATATTTTTTTTTTTGTTTTTTTTGTTTTTTTTTGTTTGCTAATAGTAAACTTTTCGTCATTTTCATTCTACAGATAGCTAGGATACGTCTGAGAGCGGATTCTTGTTAGCCATATGCAGTCATTGCTGTACTAACTGATCTCCAACCTTCTGCTTCTATATAATGTCATAATAGGGAGATTAGACGAGGCATACAACATTACTTATATTCAACAACTGTTTCTGACCTAACTTCATCTCCCTTCTGATAGCATTATTCCTAAACAATAGTGCATTTCATCTTAGCTAATAGACTGCAGTTTTTATTTAGATGATCTAACAAGCAGACGACCATTGGCATGTTGTTAATTTTGACTTTCTATGTAACAGATTATTAGAAAATAGTAACTCACAATATAACTCAGTGTCCATCTCATTCAGTCCATCTTTATAATGTTCCTTGTCTCAAGTCTCCTCTTTTAAAACAGGATGTAAAACTAAGTGACTATCTACTTTACTTTACCTTCAGCGGCCTCACTGCGGTTCTGTAAACGTCTCGACCTTTCATACCTCATTTCTTTTTTGTTTCTTTGGCTCGTCTCTAGAAAAAATGTTTATTTAACCATTTGTGTTTTGAGTCCATCTTAACCTATCATAGCTTCTGCTTGATTAGTGTTCTGTGAAGTTGAGGCTGTCGCGGCATCCTGGGGTTCCTCACCAGCAGGAATGTTGATAGAGAGTGTCTGGCAGAACTGTTCAAGGTCATTTTCATTGCGAAATATGGTGGTTTTGTTGTCCTTGGTGGCGATGATAGACACTGGGAAACCCCAGCGATAAGATATTTTCTCGGCTTGCAGGACCGATGCAATATAGGACAGAGCCCTTCTCTTTTGTAACGTAACCGGACTGATGTCACTGAATGGTATTCCAGCATGACGCAGGGGTTGTTTTGTTCTTGCTTTGTTCAGTATCTCTTCTTTGTCCTGGAAGTTCAGCAATTTAAGTATGATGTCTCGTGGCGGGGCTTTAGGTGGTGGTCTGGCTCTTAGCGCTCTATGAGCCCTCTCAATAGGGATCTCTGGTGAGTTAGGCTTATCTTTGATCGTCCGGAATAAGTCTTGGAGATATCCTCCCAGTGCCGGTGTAGATACCGACTCCGGGACTCCTCTGATGCGCAAATTGTTGCGTCGTCCCCGATGAACAAGATCTTCAATTTTATTGTTTAGGGATTGTATCGTGTCTTCTTGTAGCTGTATTCTGTTTGTAAGATGGGTGATGTTAGTGTTAACATTGGTCTGTTCTTTTTCTATTGTGGTGACTCTGCTTGAGACTGCCGTTATATCTTTGTGTAGGTCTTTGTAAAGTGATCTGACTTCATGCATGAACATTTTCATGTCTTCTTTTGTGGTTAGTGTATTAAGGTCACTTTTTGTAATATATTCTGTGGGAATGTCACTAGGAGCTGTTGTAGTGTTGTCATTTTGTGTCCCTCCAGCACTGGGGGGGTTACTTAGTGTAAGATCTTGTGATTCCATCGGTCTTAAGTATTGCCCCAATGTTCTGGATCTGGTGGTTTTGTCTCCTTTAGATGGTGCTTTGTTAGTCATATCTTTATTATTCCCACAGCAGGGTTTTATATTGCAAATTTAAAAGTTTAAAATGTCTGCTTTTGTTAGATATATGTAATATCTTTATTAGTTGTAAAATGTTTTTGAGGCAGAATATGTCTTCAACATGCCTTATATGAATAAACTTTGGTTTTGGAAATATCGTTTTTGCCCTTCAAACTTGTGATTTATGTAAAGGAGACTTCACACTATCTCTCCAATTATGTATATCTTATCTGTTAATACTGGTTGGTAAAACAAAGCTATGTTGATTAGTGGTACTATTCAATCCCTTCTTCTGTTACTCTGATGTAGTCTGTGTCGCATCAGTTGTATCCCAGTGTCTGGGCCTAGTTAAGATGGCCGCCGCTGTATCTGTATTAAAGGTCAGTTAGCCTGGTGATATTCTTTCTTTTGCATTATTTTTCTAGTTGCCTAGGTTTTTACCTCTCCCCAAGCTCAATGGCCCTTCCTGCTATGTGCCCGGATTGGTATGTGTGGTGACCCGTTGTTTTGGGTTCCTTACCGTGACTCCGCTGATTTGTGCGTCTGGTGTGTCCGGTGCTCGGCTTTGCTAGGATCCGGTGCGCTGTTCTCCTGGCGCTTAGGTTGTGACCGTTGCAGATGTGTCATATAGTTATGCTGATCAGTTTCTTTGCAGGCGACCACCTCACTGACCATGCGATAAGCTGTCCTCAGAAGTCTGTTGGCTTTTATGCAGTTCTACCGGTGCACCTTAGATCTCACTGGGTTCCTTTGGTCTCTGCAGTTTTGTTTCACTTTTGATGCTGTTTTTGTCCTTATTTATTATGCCGATCTGTAATATACTGCTTGTCCTTTGTGTATATTACATGCTGAGTATGTTTGGTATGGTTTAACCCTTATGTGTCAAACTTTTTCTGCCATGGGGCCTAGGAGCTCTAGTACCTTGCTGCCATCGTCCTGCATGGCTAGACTCCACCCCCTAACACTACACTATCAATAAATTAATTAAATAAATTAACTACAATGATCTAAAATAAAATACAATTAAATAAACTAAACTATATTACAAAAAAAAAAAACACTAAATTACAAAAAATAAAAAAAATATTACAAGAAGTTTAATCTAATTACACCTAATCTAAGCCCCCTAATAAAATAAAAAAGCCCCCCAAAATTATAAAATTCCCTACCCTAAACTAAATTACAAATAGCCCTTAAAAGGGCCTTTTGCGGGGCATTGCCCCAAAGTAACCAGCTCTTTTACCAGCCCTTAAAAGGGCTTTTTGCGGGGCATTGCCCCAAAGTAATCAGCTCTTTTACCTATAAAAAAAATAAATACAATACCCCCCCAACATTACAACCCTCCACCCACACACCCCTACTCTAAAACCCACCCGATCCCCCCTTAAAAAAAACTAACACTACCCCATTGAAGATAACCCTACCTTGAGCCGTGTTCACCCAGTCGGGCCGAACTATTCATCCAATTTGGGCACAAGTGGTCCTCTAGCCGGGCAGAAGTCTTCATCCGATCGGGGCAGAAGAGGTCCTCCATCCAGCAGAAGTCTTCATCCAAGCAGGATCTTCTATCTTCATCCTGGCGGCGATGAGCTGCTCCATCTTGAAGACCTACGGCGCGGAACATCCTCCTAGGCTGACGAACTAACGATGAATGACGGTTCCTTTAAATGATGTCATCCAAGATGGCGTCCCTCGAATTCTGATTGGCTGATAGGATTCTATCAGCCAATCGGAATTAAGGTAGGAAAAATCTGATTGGTTGATTTAATTAGCCAATTGGATTGAAGTTCAATCCGATTGGCTGATTGGATCAGTCAATAGAATTGACGTTGCATTCTATTGGCTGATCCAATCAGCTAATCGGATTGAACTTCAATTCGATTGGCTGATTAAATCAACCAATCGGATTTTTCCTACCTTAATTCGTTCGGAACATCTGTAGTGACGTAACCATAGATCTGTGTCGGACTGAGTCCGGCAGATCGCATGTTACGTCACTAAATTCTACTTTTGCCGGGCTGTAGGGCTTGATAAATACGGCGAATCAGCCTTGCAGCAAATACGCTGCGGAATTCCAGCGTATTTGCGGTTGACGGCTTGATAACTAGAGGCCAAGGTAATCACAGATGAAAAACATATATTAATATAACTGTGTTGGTTATGCAAAACTGGAGAATGGGTAATAAAGGGATTATCCATCTTTTTAAACAATAACAATTCTGGTGTAGACTGTTCCTTCAAGTATTTTTTTGTTTGTTTTGCCCACTTATTGCATATTACCAACAGCAATTGAACATAATTATTTTGCTGTACAACATGTATGTTGCATTCATTTTGGTGACTGCCATTTATGTGAATATGAATAATTGAGCTGTACAAATTATATGGAGTTGCATGGTTTGGCAGCCTTGAACCACCCATCCCCCTCAACCTTTTAGTCACACAAGTGATTGTACCTTTTTGGGGGGATTAAATGGTACAGACATGGACCCTTTGACAGTTGGAAACATATTTGTACCTTATTTACCTCTAAATGGTACATATTAATTCCTTAAGGTGTAATTATAATCTATTGAGGGTACAACCACAGCAGTTGTACCCTAAGTTTTCACAAACGGACCCCAACCTTACCCATTTTTTCTGACAGTGTAGTAAGGTCACTCCAGCCCTGAAATACCAGGCTATTCTCCTCTGAACAAAGAGCATGACAACCCCAGACGGTCATTACAAGACATTGCAAAAGCTGTATGGTTCCATTCTTCTCAAGACACTCCAAAATCCTTCCTGTTGCATTCTTAAACCTTGTGGACCAGATTACGAGTGGAGAGCTCTAAAAGCCGAAGTTAGAATATCACACACGCGATAACCTATTAACCCATAGGGGCCGATTTATCAAGTGTCGGGTGGACATGATCCGCTGTAGCTGATCATGTCTGCTAGACATCGATAAATGCAGACATGATACGCTGTCAGCATTTATCATTGCACAAGCATTTCTGGGGAAATGCTTGTGCAATGCCGACCCCCTGCACATTCGCGGCCGCTAGCAAGGGGTGTCAACCATCCTGATCGATCCGAGTTTTATGACCCCTGCTTCTTAACTTTTGTTTTAGATGAGCCTGAAACATTCACAGCTTCTTAAATCGGCCCCATAGAAGTCAATGGAGAAACACCTAACTCTCATGCTAACTCGAATGCATATTCTCAAGTGTATGTTCTTCACATAGCAGAATATGTTCTATTTATTCATAAATACATATTTCTACATATATCGGATGGTATTTTGGTACAATTTATATCTATACCTATATATCTTTATGATTATATATAGGTATAGATATATACAGATATATATAGGAATATCTATTTAGAAATACTTAGAACATATTTCCTTATGTGCAGAACATTGAAATATTTACAGTAAATACATATTTGAATCATTTATTAAAAATTTATATGGCATAAATATGCTTTTACATTTTTTCATGTACTTGACTGGCTCCATGTATATGGACTGTATGTATTTCGATGTTAAAGCCCTTTGCAGACCTTTTTTTCTAACACCTGAGATCTCATATCTTTGAGCCTTTATAACTTTTTATTAAATCATTTTTATTAGTGTAAATGTACTTTGTAATGTATGTTTGATGTGTTTGTGATACTTTTTAGCTTTGTGAAACAGTTAACTTGAGCTCTAAGGTTGCAGTAATCATTCTAGCGTAAATCGTGATTGCATGAAAACCAGATATCGCTCACGTGCAAACAATATCGATCCACTTGTAATCTGGACCTGTATCTTTAGTTAGTTGAAAAAAATAGCAGATTGTTTTTAAGATGTGTCTTATGTTACACTTTGGTTTTAATAACTTTGAGTGCGGTAATTTCCCACATAAATCTAAATGTAGTAAGAAATTGTATCAGTTTTTACCTTAAACAGCCTAACAAAAAAAAAAATCATGCTAATTTATAAAAAATACTTTTACCATTAAAAACTACTAAATCTCATTCCAAGCATACTAACTGATGTCCTTGCATTACTTTTATTCAACTTCACCCCTCAATTATACCTTTAATTGACCACGGACTGGTATAAGGCATCTAGATCAAGAAGAAAATAATTAGCCTTGGGTGTCTTTTGGAGAAAAGTTTCTTTAGGATCTCTCCTAGATTAAAATATGGGATTAATGTGGCAATGCTCAATTACTTAACCTTTTACTATCAGGATCACGTTAGCACTTCGATTTTTTGCAGCAATGTATTTGTAAGATCCTAAATTCATTAACAAACTCAAGAGCTCTCAAGAAACAATACATATACAATACAATAAAGACACATTAAATGAATATCAAACAGTGCTTCATTACTAAAAAAAAAAATGAGTAAAAACAGATATGTGAAATAAAAAAAACATTAAAAAAATAGATTGTTTAAAAAAAGAGCAACCAACTTATTTTTTGTAAAATTAGCACTTAGAAATTCTCAGTGTAGCTACTGCTCTCAGGATGAGCTGACATGTTGGCAATGTAGGTTGCATTCTGCCTTTTCCAAGCATGGGTGATTCTGACTCCCTGTTTATCTTGTCTATTCACTTAATAGTAAACCAGATCATCTTCTCTAGACATTTAGATAAGCCTTCCTGTAGATACACCAGCGCCTTCTTATAGGGCTGTGACAGGAAGTAATGGACATTGTACAAATTAAGTTTAAATAAGAAATAAAAGATAAAATTAATTTAAAATTATGAATAATACATATTTGAATGGTTTCTAATAAGTATAAGCCACTGCTTGGTGCTTTTTTATTACAACACCAGGGAATATAAAAAAAAATGGTGTACCCCAACACCTATCACAGAATGTATTATGTAGAGAAAGAGAATCTCATATGTGGAGTTTTAAACCCAGATTTATTTGTCTACATTTATTCATGGTTTAATGGTCTGCATACCATAAGCAGCAAAGTAATAGGTAAGTCTCACACTCGCCTTAAAAGGACAGTCTAGTCAAAACTAAACTTTCGTAATTCAGATAGGACATGCCATTTTAAACAATTTTCCAATATACTTTTAGGGGGATATCTATCAAGCCGTCAACTTTGTTGTATTAGACGGCATCAATACGCTTGCCTAACATCGCCTAACATCGCGGCCGCAGACCTGAATACGATCTCCATATTTATAAAAAAAAGTCGGCAAAAAGCCATGCACCAAGTAGTGGGCAATGAGCATCGGACTGTTGTTAACTAACAGTCATCGATCTTGCATCTATTCGGCTTTTTACCAATTTATTTTTTATTATTTATACCCTGTCACTAAACGCCGCCACTATACTAAACTGTTTAACACCTATCCCGCCGCTTCCAGACCCACCGCAACTAAATAAAGTTATTAACCCCTATTCCACCACTCCCGGACCCCACCACAACTAAATAAAATTATTAACCCCTATTCCGCCGCTCCCGGACCCCACCGCAACTCAGTGACGTGCAGTGACGTCAGAGGCTGGTGAGGCAGTGGCTAGGATACGCCTTCATTCTTTAGATATCCTTTATTGAAGAAATAGCAATGCACATGGGTGAGCCAATCACATGAGGTATCTATGTGCAGCCACCAATCAGCAGCTACTGAGCATATTTAGATATGATTTTCAACAAAGGACATCAAAAGAATGAAGAAAATTAGATATTAGATGTACATTGGAAAGTTATTTAAATTTGCATATGGGTTTCATATGGGTTTCATGTCTCTTTAAATGGTGTCTTGGAAAACTGGTCAACTTAGTAAACATCTGATTTTAGTCTAAAAGGATTGTAACAGAAACTCTTGCCAGATAACACAATGCTTGCTCTGATTATGAGATCTAGAAATCCATGCCCATTAAAATATGTTTAAAACATACTTTTTACTTTAAAGGGACATGCCACCCACATTTTTTCTTTTATGATTTATAAAGAGAATGCAATTTTAAACATCTTTCTAATTACTTATATTATCTAATTTGTTGTATTCTCTTGATATTCTTTGATGGAAAGCATATCTAGATATGCTCACTAGCTGCTGATTGGTTGCTGCACATAGAAGCCTTGTGTGATTGGCTCACCATGTGCATTGCTTTTTCTTCAACTAAGGATATTTAAAAAATTAAGCAAAATAAATAATGGAAGTAAATTGTAATGCTGTTTAAATTTCTATTCTCTATCTGAATCATGAAAGAAAGATTTTGGGTTTAGTGGCCCTTTAATGCTGTAAATTATGCTTATAGATTCTTTCATTACATAAGGGATGAGAGAGTCAGAGGGGGAGGAAGAGAGAGAGAAAGAGACCATGGGGAGAACAACACATAAGGAGAGAGATGGATAAATAGAGAGAGACACACAGACACACACACACACAGACACACACACAAGGGGGGGACACCACTGCATTTTAAAGTAATAAAACAGCAGAGCTACAGAGAACTTAGAAAATTAGACTATAAATTAGTGTGAAGTACAGAGGCAAGCTGCTAAGTTAGTGGGTGTAAAGTTTGAGTAATCAAAATACAAAAACGACCCTGCTGTAAAAGAGTAAAAAAAACACTAAACCACATTCATTAAATTATAATTTTCACTAACAGAATCCCTTTTTAGTAAAATCTTACTTCAATAAGATGTGGCTGAAACAGTGTTCTCTGTGCCTCTCTCTTCCTGCTCTGTAAGGATTCAGGAAGTGACAGTGGCACATTCCACTGCACTTAGAGGGGAAGAACAGAACTCTCTTTTTCACTTTAGCAAAGCTAGCAGGTTCACAGGACAGCAACAAAATATATGAAAGTTGTTTTTTTCCGTTTTTGTTTTGTTTTATATGATTTTACATCCAGCCCCAACCCTAAGTTCCACTTACTAATGCCTCTCGCTGGATTGGTTCAGCCCAAATAGGACTGCCTCAAATAAGCAGTTAATGGGCAATGCAATGATCTTAACCACTTGCATCCAGTAGGTGGCGCAGCATGTTGTGTAATGGTGAGCAGACCTGCTTGTGCCTCTGCATTGCACAACATATAGCTGTGAGAAAAAAAAATGCTGGGGAAAAAAAATACAATATTTTTTTAAAGCCAATAAAAAAAAAATATATTTTTGCCCATATGAGAGGTGAAGCACTGCCTCACCTGCCTCTAGTGACTGCACATCACTGCCGCAACTAAATAAAGTTATTAACTTCAATTCCGCCGCTCCCGGAACCCTCCACAACTAAATAAACATTTATACCCCTAAACTGCCAGACCCCCACATGGCCATAAACTAAATTAAGCTATTAATCCATAAACCTAACAACCCGCTAACTTTACATTAAAATTACAACATCCCTATCTTATAATAAATTAAAACTTACCTGTAGAATTAAAATAAACTATATTAAACTATTAATTAACCTACCCTAACTATTATACTAAAATTACATTAAACTAGCAATTAAATTAACTATATTACATATTTAAAAAAACCTAACCCTACTCAAATTATTTAAATCTACTATTAAAAATTACTAAATTACAAAAAATAAAAAACATTAAATTACAAAAAAAAAACACGAAAAAAAACGGTACAAATTTGTTCGGCAGACAGACAAGTTATGGAGCAGCAGTCTTTAGCCTGTTTCTTCATCACTTCTGAGGCCTGAAGGCTCGCTGGAAACATACAGAGCTTGATAAATTGACCCCTAAGACACAAGGTAATCACAGAGGCAAAAAGTATATTAATATAACCATGTTGGTGTTGCAAAACTGGGTGGGTGGGTAATAAAGGGATTATCTATATTTTTAAACAATAAAAATTCTGGAGTAGACTGTCCCTTTATTGTAAAAAGAAAGGTTTCCAATGAAATGCCATGAGTCAAAATGTTTTAAGTCTGCAATTGTTGCATTTGGAAAGTTGTAAGGAAAAATATCACAGTCAAAAATCCCTAGATCCAATAAAACCTGTAAAATTAATGTCCTGTGGAAAAACTAGCAGCAATGTGACAACTTAAAAATAGCAGAATTCATAAAGATTTCTGCCCTTCTCTCTTCACAACTCTGAGTCGCAAGTTACGTTCCAAATGTGTTCTGAATTTTTACCTCTATAGCTTATGAGTTCAAGACCTTTGCCTGACCTTGACTATTCTTCTGCCAAACAAATTTGTACCATCTCTGCCTGTGTGTTACTGGACTCCTGCTTGCCTATGACTATTCAACAGCCTGCTGTTCTGATCCTGTGCACCTTGTGAGTGCTTGCTATGTGCCTTTGGTACCAGAGACCAGCCAAAAGTGATATTTTCAGAATACAGGGTACCAGTCTTACAAATTAAAGGCAAAGTTTGATATTTGCAGTACAGTTGCAGAATCTGGGTACTAAGATTCAACAGTTAACCAAGATGTTTCAAACCGTTATGCAAATGTCTTGCCCGTCTCCAGCTTCTCTTCTTCCTGTTGATCCCTAGGGGTATATTTATCATAGTGTGAGCGGACATGATACGATGTAGCGTATCATGTCCGCCGCACATTGATAAATGCCGACAGCCAAACTGCTTGTGCAATGCCGCCCTCTGCAGATTTGCAGCCAATCGGCCGCTAGCAGGGGGTATCAATCAGCCTGATTGTATAGGATCGGGTGGATTGATGTCTGTTGCCTCAAGTTATGGAGCAGCTGATAAAACTTTATTAAAGTTTTGTACAATGTTAAATGCCGACAGCTACAGCGAATCATGTCCGCCCGGTACTTGTTAAATCTACCTTTATGTCCCGTTTTCACCTCTACTTAATCAAACATTTTTCTATCAATACATTTTTGGAGACAATGTCTATGATTTTCTTGCATTTGTCAAATCTGTAGCAGCTGGAATATTTATGGATGAGATGCTGGCTCAAAATTAACAGTTACAACCACTTAGTACAATACTTATAAGATATCCTACTTTGCTTTAAAGTAATAGTGCACCCAAAACTAGCAAAACTATACAAGGGCACACTCTTTATACTAACTATACAAGGGCACGCTCTTTATACTAACTATACAAGGGCACGCTCTTTATACTAACTATACAAGGGCACGCTCTTTATACTAACTATACAGTACAAGGGCACACTCTTTATACTAACTATACAAGGGCACGCTCTTTATACTAACTATACAAGGGCACGCTCTTTATACTAACTATACAAGGGCACGCTCTTTATACTAACTATACAAGGGCACGCTCTTTATACTAACTATACAAGGGCACGCTCTTTATACTAACTATACAAGGGCACGCTCTTTATACTAACTATATAAGGGCACGCTCTTTATACTAACTATACAAGGGCACGCTCTTTATAGTAACTATACAAGGGCACGCTCTTTATACTAACTATACAAGGGCACGCTCTTTATACTAACTAAACAAGGGCACACTCTTTATACTAACTATACAAGGGCACGCTCTTTATACTAACTATACAAGGGCAGGCTCTTTATACTAACTATACAAGGGCACGCTCTTTATACTAATTATACAAGGGCACACTCTTTATACTAACTATACAAGGGCACGCTCTTTATACTAACTATACAAGGGCACGCTCTTTATACTAACTATACAAGGGCAGGCTCTTTATACTAACTATACAAGGGCACGCTCTTTATACTAACTATACAAGGGCACGCTCTTTATACTAACTATACAAGGGCACACTCTTTATACTAACTATACAAGGGCACGCTCTTTATACTAACTATACAAGGGCACGCTCTTTATACTAATTATACAAGGGCACACTCTTTATACTAACTATACAAGGGCACGCTCTTTATACTAACTATACAAGGGCACGCTCTTTATACTAACTAGCAGCGGTCTGGCACACAAAAAACAGTAGCACATAAAAATAGCATGGTCACACCTAGTAGCCAAAGCACCCCTATAACTAAGTGTGTAAGCAAGCTGCCCTGTCAAAGCTGATCCTGCTGAGACAGGCACGCTAATCCAGCATAACACCTATGTGTCACCTTAATCTTTTAAGCATTTTTTTCCTGGTCAAGAAAAATAATAGTGACTACTACCCAATCTTCAAATTACATGAACTCAACTTAAATTACATGGCCACCCCTTCCCCTCGAACAGATTCTTTTCACTATGTCCTTTCTCTATAGTTTTGGCTTTGTAAACAAATGGAAACAATCAGAGTTTAATGAGGCTGCAGATTCAGCTTTGGAGTATCTTTGGTGCAGACTCACATAAGCGAACCTGCAGCCGATAGTTAAGAATCAGCAGTCATCAGACCTCTGTTTCATAACCTATGTGTCAGCTCTGTGCTAGCGGATAAAAATCACTCAAGACTAATTTAATTGGGTTGATTGACAGTGCCTGCTCATGTGTTTTTAGTTGCGCAAGAGCAGTTGCTTGTGCAATGACAAATGTGGGCAGGGAATGCTGACTGCTAACATCGATGCCAGGCAAACAGGTTTACAGGAGTGAATGCTTGTTCCAGTTTCCAAGTTGAATAATGTAGACACAAGCACTTTGAAAGGCCCTCTCATGAATGAGTTTGAATGAGTTTGAATTTAGCGTGCATGGAGGGGCAGCCTCTCTAAAAACCCAGTCACGAAGGTGCAATCTCGTTTAAGGGTCTCCTAGGCAGCTACAATGTAGCAAGATAGCGGGTTTACAATTTACAGGTAAAAGAATCATAAAATCCAGTAAAATAAGTTATTATTAGTCCTATGCATAGAAACCTATAGCTCTTATACAGAAAGAAAAGAAGCGTTAAAAATAAATAAATCTAAATAAATAAAATCTGTATAGAAGTTAAATTAATCAAGTAATGTCATATATATATATATATAACATTTAATATAAATATATGTATTAAAGAAATCTAAAGTGCACTTATGTTATTTGAATACTGGAAAAAAATAACAAATCTGTAGTTAAAATAATGTTTGTACACAAGACACAGCCTTTGTCCCCTAGGGAGTCATACTGTTTTCCTTTTGGAGTAAATCAAAATATCTCAAAATACTTTGTTTGATTTTTCAGTATATAAAGTACACAGTCTTTACCCTTTGGGGTTAATGCTTTCCTTCTCTCAGATTAAACAATAACAAACGTTTATGGTGGATCTTATCTTTTCTATGACAGGGATCGTCCCTTTCCCTTCTTAGAAATCTGGCTTGAGGAGCTCCATTTTACCATTAGATATCTCTTGCCAACATAGGGCTAAGGCGTCCAACCTATGCGATATATCAGAAAATCAATATCCAGGATCTAGATGAACTGTTAAATCACAGTTTGCTCCAGCCTTTCAGGGTCCAAGATTATCTCCTCTGCTGTCAATCAATTTGAATTGTCCCGATTGCAGCTGGTATGATGCCCAGCAATATGTGTCTTCAAGCTCTGCTGTTAATTTGCCAATCAGGGTACACCTCTACGCTTTTCAGCTACTTGAGCCTTTGTTAAGAGACCCTGATTAGCTTGTTGAGGTCTCTTTATAGCATAACAGGTTAAACCTTTCATCCAGGTCTCTCTTTATTTTATGGATGTTTATTTGTGAGTTTTTTGTAAACATTGTATATTCTCATAATGGTAATGATAAAGCAATCCATCTATATTTATATTCATATAGCAATCAATGTAGAACATTCTCTCCCTATTTCGTCTATACAAAAATGTCCTTATAACCGGTAAGACATTTTATCTATATTTAGTGTATCAGGAGTAATTAGTATAAAAATGTGAATCCCAATAATGAGGACAGTAATTTGAATGTTTTCATTTATATCCCAGTTTAATATTTACTCCATTCTACTTGAAACCTGTAGTTGCCATCTTCTTTTCAGTTCACACCATAATGGAAATGGTGCTTCAACAAACAATACATGTGAATATTGTAAAAAACAAAAAAACAATACTTGTCTATGTTTAAAAGAGACTATGGGGCCGAATTATCATTGTCTGGTGGACATGATATGCGGTATACAAAGAGAGAAGCGCTCTACCAGGAACGAACAACAGCTCAGTGGCTTGTTCTATGGAGATTTACCACCCGGAAGCAGCCTCTTTTAGACCAGTGTGCTTTTCACAGAAGAAAACTTTCCTGAAGTATATCAGTCTGATCCCGCCAAGTAAGGTCAGTCCAGCCCCGAAATACCAGGCAATTCTCCTCTGAACAAGGAACATGACAACCCCAGACGTCCGTGGGTGATGGGGGAAACCAGACGTGGACTCCTTACCCAGTGTGCTTAGAGGAATGTGGCTGCACCTCATTGACGAGGCCCATAGGAGGCCGAAACGATCGTCTGGGTTTGTCATGTTCCTTGTTCAGAGGAGAATTGCCTGGTATTTCGGGGCTGGACTGACCTCACTTGGCAGGATCAGACTGATATACTTCAGGAAAGTTTTCTTCTGTGAAAAGCACACTGGTCTAAAAGAGGCTGCTTCCGGGTGGTAAATCGCCATAGAACAAGCCACTGAGCTGTTGTTCGTTCCTGGTAGAGCGCTTCTCTCTTTGTATGCAAATTATTATGACCCTGGGGAAGTCTCCCTATGGGTGATGGGGGAAACCAGACGTGGACTCCTTGCCCAGTGTGCTTAGAGGAATGTGGCTGCACCTCATTGACGAGGCCCATAGGAGGCCGAAACGATCGTCTGGGGTTGTCATGTTCCTTGTTCAGAGGAGAATTGCCTGGTATTTCGGGGCTGGACTGACCTCACTTGGCAGGATCAGACTGATATACTTCAGGAAAGTTTTCTTCTGTGAAAAGCACACTGGTCTAAAAGAGGCTGCTTCCAGGTGGTAAATCGCCATAGAACAAGCCACTGAGCTGTTGTTCATTCCTGGTAGAGCGCTTCTCTCTTTGTATGCATGATATGCGGTAAGCCGCATAATGCAAACTGCAAAATCGAGTGTGCGTTCACATATTTCCAATAGAAGTCAATAAAGAAGACAAACAGAAAAAAACCCCCACAAAAACCCTAATCTGTTGTGCAAAGCCCATGACGTATTCTCCTTGAAAAGTGTACATGAAAATGTGAATATTTCATATTGCGACTGATTGGACTGATATATATATATAGGCCTATATTTAGAGTTGGGCGGTAGCCGTCAAAAGGCTCCTAACACTGGTTTTTACCGCCCTCTGGTATTTGGAGCCAGTCATTAAAGGGTCTAACGCTCACTTTTCAGCCGCGACTTTTCCATACCGCAGATCCCCTTACGTCATTTGCGTATCCTATCTTTTCAATGGGATCTTTCTAACGCTGGTATTTAGAGTAGTGTCTGAAGTGAGCGTTAGAACTATAATGACAAAACTCCAGCCGCAGAAAAAAGTCAGTAGTTAAAAGCTTCCTGGGCTAACGCCGGTTCATAAAGCTCTTAACTACTGTGCTCTAAAGTACACTAACACCCATAAACTACCTATGTACCCCTAAACCGAGGTCCCCCCACATCGCCGCCACTATATTTAAATTTTTTAACCCCTAATCTGCCGCTCCGTACACCGCCGCCAACTACGTTATCCCTATGTACCCCTAATCTGCTGCCCCTAACACCGCCGACCCCTATATTATATTTATTAACCCCTAATCTGCCCCCCACAATGTCGCCGCCAGCTACCTACAATTATTAACCCCTAATCTGCAGACCGGAGCTCACCGCTAGTATAATAAATGTATTAACCCCTAATCCGCCTCACTCCCGCCTCAATAACCCTATAATAAATAGTATTAACCCCTAATCTGCCCTCCCTAACATCACCGACAGCTAACTTCAAGTATTAACCCCTAATCTGCCGATCGGAGCTCACCGCTACTCTAATAAATAGTTTAACCCCTTAACCTAAGTTAAATATAATTTTTATCTAACGAAATAAATTAAGTCTTATTAAATAAATTATTCCTATTTAAATCTAAATACTTACCTGTAAAATAAATCCTAATATAGCTACAAATGGCCCTTTTCAGGGCTGGTAAGGTAAAAGAGCTTTGAACTTTTGTAATTTAGAATAGGGTAGGGCATTTTTTTTATTTTGGGGTCTTTGTTATTTTATTAGGGGGCTTAGAGTAGGTGTAATTAGTTTAAAATTGTTGTAATATTTTTCTAATGTTTGTAAATATTTTTTTATTTTTTGTAACTTAGTTCTTTTTTATTTTTTGTACTTTAGTTAGTTTATTTCATTGTATTTATTTGTAGGTATTGTATTTAATTAATTTATTGATAGTGTAGTGTTAGGTTTAATTGTAGATAATTGTAGGTATTTTATTTAATTAATGTATTGATAGTGTAGTGTTAGGTTTAATTGTAACTTAGGTTAGGATTTATTTTACAGGTAATTTTGTAATTATTTTAACTATTTTAGCTATTAAATAGTTCTTAACTATTTAATAGCTATTGTACCTGGTTAAAATAAATACAAAGTTACCTGTAAAATAAATATAAATCCTAAAATAGCTATAATATAATTATAATTTATATTGAAGCTATATTAGGGTTTATTTTACAGGTAAGTATTTAGCTTTAAATAGGAATAATTTATTTAATAAGAGTTAATTTATTTAGTTAGATTTAAATTATATTTAACTTAGGGGGGTGTTAGGGTTAGGGTTAGACTTAGCTTTAGGGGTTAATCTATTTATTACAGTAGCGTCGAGATTCGGTCGGCAGATTAGGGGTTAATAATTGAAGTTAGGTGTCGGCGATGTTAGGGAGGGCAGATTAGGGGTTAATACTATTTATTATAGGGTTATTGAGGCGGGAGTGAGGCGGATTAAGGGTTAATAACTTTATTATAGTAGTGGTGCGGTCTGCTCGGCAGATTAGGGGTTAATAAGTGTAGGCAGGTGGAGGCGACATTGAGGGGGGCAGTTTAGGGGTTAATAAATATAATATAGGGGTCGGCGGTGTTAGGGGCAGCAGATTAGGGGTACATAGGGATAATGTAGGTAGCGGCGGTTTACGGAGCGGCAGATTAGGGGTTAAAAAAATATGCAGGTGTCAGCGATAGCGGGGGCGGCAGATTAGGGGTTAATAAGTGTAAGGTTAGGGGTGTTTAGACTCGGGGTTCATGTTAGGGTGTTAGGTGCAGACGTAGGAAGTGTTTCTCCATAGAAAACAATGGGGCTGCGTTAGGAGCTGAACGCTGCTTTTTTGCAGGTGTTAGGTTTTTTTTCAGCTCAAATGGCCCCATTGTTTTCTATGGGGGAATCGTGCACGAGCACGTTTTTGAAGCTGGCCGCGTCCGTAAGCACCGCTGGTATCTAGAGTTGCAGTGGCGTTAAATTATGCTCTACGCTCCCTTTTTGGAGCCTAACACACTGAAAACCCAGCCATTCTGTGAACTCTAAATACCAGGGGTATTTAAAAGATGTGGGGGAAAAAGAGCATGCGTAGCTAACGCACCCCTTTGGCTGACAAACTCTAAATCTAGCCGATAGTTATTAAAAGATGTGTATATGAATATATATATATATATATATATATATATATATATATATATATATATATATAAAAAAAATCAAGATATCTCGAGATCTATATGCGAATATCTCTTTGAAAATCCATCTGAGATATTGTTTAATGTGCATAAGATTGTAAAGTAAAATATTTTCATTATCTCCATAGTTAAACATATCTCTATACATATAAATCCATGTTTTTCTATGTATGTGCATCTATGTCAATGTAAAATCCTGCGTCTTTTTTTTTCTCTAACACCTGAGATCGCATATCTTTGATCCCTTATAACTTTTGAGTGCAATATTTTTTTGAAATAATTTTTATTAGACAGTGTTAATATGAGTGTAACTTTACTTTTTAATGTATTTTTTTAAGTGTTTTGTGAAACTTTTTTGTTGCGGAAAACTGTTTACAGCTCTTCAAGCGCCGAAAGGTTTGTTGCGCAAAAGGCAAATGTGCATGCGCTAATGCGATTTTTCAAGACTTGTAATACCAGCGCAATGGAAATTAATTACAAAAAGACCACATCACGCGCAGAAAAATCAAAACACACTGAAAATGTTTAATGTCCCTTTAACACATGAATAGGCCTCTTCAGTAGCTATTCGGTTGAAAACTTGTTGGAGGCGACAGGCTTTAACAAACAAAATGATATTACATTATGATCATATGAGAAACTCAGTGACCAATTCAGTGAGAAAGCCAAATCATTTTTGGGATCAACTCACTGATAGATTGTGATTGAGGCCTTTGTAGGTTTGTAAAATAATTATAGATTATTATGTGATTACACTAGAAAATGGACAATTAAGACTTGAGAACTTGTCTGTCCAGTTTCGTATCAAACGGGCAGCAGACCCCATACGCCCACTCCCCAGATTTATCATTGCATACTTACTTGAGTGAGTCTAGTCTAGTGCTCTAGTAACCACTGCTTCTTACGTTGCGAGGAGCAGGCTTGCATTTGTGATCCTACCCCACAAGGGATCAGAAGCAGCTTATGCTGCTTAGTACATTGAGCCCAATAGGTTAAGCTGATATGAAATACAAACACATTTCAGAATATCTCAGCAAAATTGCTCTAAATAACTGCTGAATGGTACATGAAACTGCCAACACTCAAGTAAATGAGAAAAAAAAAAACAATGAAAACATTATGGGCCAGATTACGAGTGGCGTGCTAACAGTTACGCACAAGCGAAAAGGGGTTTGTGCGTGTTAGAAGTAGCTCTCATAATAAAAGTTTATATACAGTACATGCAGTCAAGTAGAGGAAAACATGTAAAAGTAAATCTATGCAATTATATTTATATTTAATAAAGTGTTATACTTTGTATTTACTGTAAATATTTCACATTCCAATTTTCTGCTTATAGCTGAATATGTTCCAAGTATTCTTACATAGATATTCCTATATATATATATATTTATATATGTATATGTCTATACCTATATGTAATCATGTATATATAGGAATAGATATATATTGTACCAAAAAAACGATCAGATATATGTAGAAATATGTCTTTAAAAATAAATAGACTGATCATAATCCCAGTTGGAGTCAGTCACATATTTGCTGCTGCCATTAGTAATGATAAATATATTCTTTGAAGTATAGAATAGAATAATAATGCCACTACCAATACTGTTTATAGGGTTTAGATAGATCAAATAGTAACCTAAAAATATATTAAGTAAAGGTGACAACTCCAAACTTTAGTTAAAGGAGAGGCATTGCCCATTTGTAATCCTAAACTATGCCATCTGCTGGTCAGTTCTAGAAAGTGCTACCATAGATTTAAAGGGGCCACTTCTTAATTACAGGGGCTCCCACCTGGACGATGCAGGTTTGGGAGTTCCTATAAAAGCTCACCCAGCCCACCATTTTGGGCTGAGTTATTTCCATACCTACCTTGTTCCTGGTTCCTGAGAAGCCAAGCATACTTACCCGATTCCTGTGTATGCTCACCGGGCTCCAGAGACCAGGCATACTTACCTGGTACATGTGTATGTTCACCTTGCTCCTGAGACCAAACATACTTAACTTATACCTGTGTATGCTTATCTTGCTACAGAGACCAAGCATACATACCTTGTACCTGTGTATGCTCACCTTGTTCCAGACACCAAGCATACTTACCTGATACCTGTGTATGCTCACCTTTTTCCAGACACCAAGCATACTTACCCGATACCTTTGTATGCTCACCTAGCTCAAGAGAGCAAGCATACTTTCCTTGTACCTGCATATGCTCACCTTGTATATATAGGAATAGATATATATTGTACCAAAAACATCAGATATATGTAGCAATATGTATTTATACATACAGGTGCGGGAGTTCCTATAAAAACTCACTCAGCCCACCACTCTGGGCTGAGTTATTACCTTGCCTACCTTGTTCCTGGGTCCTGAGAAGCCAAGCATACTTACCTGATTCCTGTGTATGCTCACCGTGCTCCAGAGACCAGACATACTTACCTGATACTTTTGTATGCTTACCTTGCTCTTGTGACCAAACATACTTAACTTATACCTGTGTATGCTCACCGTGCTCCAGAGACCAGGCATACTTACCTGATATCTTGTGTATGCTCACCTTGCTCTTGAGACCAATCATACTTAAATTATACCTGTGTATGCTTCTCTTGCTCCAGAGACCAAGCATATTTACCTTGTACCTGTGTATGCTCACCTTGTTCCAGAGACCAATCATACTTACCTGATACCTGTGTATGCTCACCTTGCTCCAGAGACCAAGCATACTTACCTTGTACCTGCATATGCTCATCTTGTTCCAGAGACCAAACATACTTACCTGACACCTATGTATGCTCACCTTGCTGCAGAGACCAAGCATACTTACCTTGTATCTGCGTATGCTCACCTTGTTCCTGAGACCAAGCATACTTACCTGATACCTTGTGTATGCTCACCTTGTCCCAGAGGCCAAGCATACTTACCTTGTATCTGCGTATGCTCATCTTGTTCCAGAGACCAAGAGTACTTACCTGATACCTGTGTATGCTCACTTTACTCCAGAGACCAAGCATACTTACCTGAAACCTGTGTATGATAACCTTTTTCCAGAAACCAAGCATACTTACCTGATACCTGTCTATGCTCCCTTGTTCCAGAGACCAAGCATACCTACCTGATACCTGTGTATGCTTACCTTTTTCCAGAGACCAAGTATAATTACTTGATAACTTTGCATGCTCACCTAGTTCCAGAGAGCAAGCATACTTTCCTTGTACCTGCATATGCTCAGCTTGTTCCAGAGACCAATCATACTTACCTGATACCTGTCTATGCTCCCTTGTTCCAGAGACCAAGCATACTTACCTGATACCTGTGTATGCTTACCTTTTTCCAGAGACCAAGTATAATTACCTGATACCTTTGCATGCTCACCTAGTTCCAGAGAGCAAGCATACTTTCTTGTACCTGCATATGCTCACCTTGTTCCAGAGACCAAGCATACTTACCTTATACCTGTGTATACTCACCTTGCTCCAGAGACCAAAAATAGTTACCTGATACTTTTATGTGCTCCTTTTGCTCCAGATACCAAACATATTTACCTAGTACTTGCATACGCTCACTTTGTTCCAGAGACCAAACATACTTATCTAATGTGCAGGGAGAGAAAGTCCACGGCATCATCTGACAGCGAGGATGTATCAAACAGGAGTCAAAGGGTAACAACAAAACTTTGCCAAGGAGCTTCCGATAAAAGTAACCTTTGAGACCTGTTTGTTTAGAAATCCACAGGTGGTAATACCATATTAAATTACAACTCTTGTCATTCAAAACATGTATTAAGGACAATACCCAAAGGCCAGTTTATCAGAACTAAGAGAAATTGTTCCACTAGTTCTGCATACATTGAGCAGTGTAATGTGCTACAGGATAGACTCAGAGAGAGGGGATACCCGGATACTTTATTAGATAAGACTAAGATATTGGTGGATCATTCTAGTGAAATGCTTGTGCAATGCCGACCCCTGCACATTCACGGCCAAGGGGGTGTCAATCAACCCGTTCGTATCCGATTTGGCTGATTGCTGTCCGCCACCTCAGAGGTGGCGGAGAAGTTAAGGAGCAGCATAATAAATCGGCCCCCTAATGTATATTTATTAATCATATTTTTTTTTATAATTTGTTACACTAATAACCCCTTACAATATCTAAGCCATAAGTAAAAATACCAATTACCGAACACTGGAATAATTTATTGTTTAACTTTCTTTAAACAATGACAGACCAGAAAGCTACTGTAAGCACAACCACCTTATAATAATGTTGCTGTCTTAATAAATATTCTACCTCAACAATAGCTACTGTTGCTTTTGTAGTGTTATAAATGGAATTTTGTACCCATTTAATGCTAGATTACAAGTGGAGCGGTAATTACCATCCCTGCTTGAGAGTTTACATCGATTAAGGTTAACTTTGCATGCATTGGGTAGCGCTGGTATTACAAGTTGAAAGTGAAAACTTTGCGCTCGCACAAAATTTGACACACCCAAAAAGTTAACCAGAGGATATTGCATTCGAAATATCACAGTAACTCTACTGAATTAACTGGAGCAGCTTTGTTAAATTATAAATAAATAGACTGATCATAATACCAGTTGGATTCAGTCACCTATTTGTTGCTGCCATTAGCCATTAGTGATGATAAATATATTCTTTGAAGTATAGAATAATAATGCCACTACCAATACTGTTTATAGGGTTCAGATAGGTCAAATAGTAACCTAAAATATATATTAAGTAAAGCTAACAACTCCCTACTTTAGTTAAAGGAGAGGCATTGCCCATTTGTAATCCCAGGCTATGTCATCTTCTGGCCAGTTCTAGATAGTGCTATCATAGATTTAAAGGGGCCACATCTTAATTACAGGAGCTCCCACCTGGAGGATGCAGGTGTGGGAGTTCCTATAAAAGCTCACTCAGCCCACCACTCTGGGCTGAGTTATTACCTTACCTACCTTGTTCCTGGTTACTGAAAAGCCAAGCATACTTACCTGATTCCTGTGTATGCTCACCATGCTCCAGAGACCATGCATACTTACCTGATACCTGTGTATGCTCACCGTGCTCCAGAGACCAGGCATACTTACCTGATACCTTGTGTATGCTCACCTTGCTCTTGAGACCAATCATGCTTAACTTATCCCTGTGTATGCTCATCTTGCTCCAGAGACCAAGCATATTTACCTTGTACCTGTGTATTCTCACTTTGTTCCAGAGACCAAGCATACTAACTTGATACCTGTGTATGCTCACCTTGCTCCAGAGACCAATCATACTTACCTGATACCTGTATATGCTCACCTTGCTCCAGAGACCAAGCATACTTACCTTGTACCTGCATATGCTCACCTTGTTCCAGAGACCAAACATACTTACCTGACACCTATGTATGCTCACCTTGCTGCAGAGACCAAGCATACTTACCTTGTACCTGCATATGCTCACCTTGTTCCAGAGAGCAAGCATACATAACTGATACCTGTGTATGCTCACCTTGCCCCAGAGAGCAAGCATACTTACCTTGTATCTGCATATACTCACCTTGTTCCTGAGACCAAGCATACTTACCTGATACCTTGTGTATGCTCACCTTGCCCCAGAGACCAAGCATACTTACCTTGTATCTGCGTATGCTCATCTTGTTCCAGAGACCAAGAATACTTACCTGACACCTGTGTATGCTCACCTTACAGGTTAAGTCGGGGGGTGCAGGTTCCACTTATATGTGTAAAGTCTCATGCAACAGTCTATAAAAGTCTGCAACAGTCTATAAGTATTCTAAGGACGGATGATTCCCTTTTACAGTAAACCCCCTAATTATGGCATGAGTATCTGGTGGTGCTGGGAGAAAAAAGACGTCCGACATCCAATCCCGAGGTACTTCCAACAACCAATGGAGGAGCGTGTAATGCCGGTTACAGTATGCAAGAAAAACAAAGTGACACGCTCCAAAAGATTTTCTGTTATATAAAAATTAGCATTTATTTGTTTCCATTAAAAATTATTACAAGCCTTCAATCCAAGGACATTTGGATATAAGGCTTGTAATAATTTTTAATGGAAACAAATAAATGCTAATTTTTATATAACAGAAAATCTTTTGGAGCGTGTCACTTTGTTTTTCTTGCATACTGTGACCGGCATTACACGCTCCTCCATTGGTTGTCGGAAGTACCTCGGGATTGGATGTCGGACGTCTAACGTCATATCCCCCTTCCAGGCAGAGTAACAGTGGCGGTTTGCTGAAGTGGAGACGCAGACAGAGACAAAGACGGAAGCGACTCTGAGCTGTTTGAATCCAAAGTGAGACTGCTGAAATACAGGTACAAGAATTGTGTTATGTACCAATAATATGGGACTTTTAGGATCATAGCATTTGACGAAGGGAGTCAGTCACCTAGTCCGCATCGATTGCGAGAGGGAATATATCCCAGGGTGAAAACGCTGATCCTCAATACCCAGCCTGTTTTTCTCCCAGCACCGCCAGATACTCATGCCATCATTAGGGGGTTTACTGTAAAAGGGAATCATCTGTCCTTAGAATACTTATAGACTGTTGCAGACTTTTATAGACTGTTGCACGAGACCTGCACCCCCCGACTTAACCTGTTTATCTACCAAGTGATTTTCCGGCAAGCACATGCAGGACACTACTTATTTGGTACAGACCGACACAATGGACACAAGCCAAGTCAATTTTTATTCATTAATGTCAGCATCAGCACGGATTACCAATACTAATGAACATGAAATGATTTTCTCAGAGGATAAGGGGGTTTTGTCACTCAGCTCTCTTTTTGAAACTATGGAACGTTTGCTCTCTAAAGAACTGCGAACCCAGTGGGATATCTGGACTCTGGACAGATACATTACAACAAAAATGATACCCAGAGGCCTAAGGGTTTTTAAGTTTCCAACTTTTGAAGTAGACCTAAGTGAGACTGACTTTGTGAATGCCTGGAATCAGGTTTTATCAGACTGTTTAATAAGACTCATGTTATTGCTTATAGAATATAAAACTAAAATGTTAACAACTGTAAAAAAAGAAATTGAAGCAACACAAATTGAAATGAATAAGAGAAGCAGTGCGATTGATTATTTAAGATTTGACAATCTCCTTTCTATTACACTGTCCACACTTAAGAAAAATATAATGGAGAATAAACATACAAAATATTTGAGGGACAAGAATGATTACACTAATAAGACAGTTTATATCTGGCAGAATAGACAAAGGTCACAAAATAGACGTAGATCATATACAACTAACAACAGCAATGACCAGAGTAAAGGTTAGAACAAAAATAAAAACAAAAACAAACATAGAGGACAGTATACTAGGAGAGGTAGTAGTGGGGGCAAATCAGTTACATTTTCAGATAGTGAGGTTGATGTCTCCTCTGATGACAAATCCTCAGGTAATGATGAAGGACCTATTGTTCAAGTGGGCATACTTAAGACAATTACGCAAACAGGAGCTGAGACACCACAGGTAGTAAGACCAAAAAATACAGCACAACAAAGTAAATATGTTTCTACAACCACACATAATAGTGACACTAATATAACTGTTTTGGATCAGGTTTTTCCCCTGGAAACAGGTCCACCTGCACCCAACATACAACAGACACAAGGGCAAGACAGGTACCAGCTTTGGGCAACCAAGACCAACACAAAATACAAATTGGGAACGTTATAAACTTATCTCATTTCAATTTAACAGAGGAACAATTTTGAGTATTAGGTATTAGAGTATGGCCTTTCCTTCTCACCAACTGTGGACTTTAATGTCTTTCAAACCATAGTGGATGTTAATAGATTGGTTAGAAATATCACTCTGAAAAAACATTTTCAAGACAATACAAGTACAGATGGTCAGATGGAACCAAATAATGAGAGGGTGTCAGTCTATCTTTTTATGAATCCTGTGATGTTGTTGCTTTACAGGACTTAGCCTCGTCTACAGCACAGGGCCACATCAATAAAGGATCTTCTTTTAAACCAAGGTCAAATTTTTACCCAATACACAGTAGGGAGAGTATTATTGAAACTTTTTTCAATAGAATAGAGACAGATCTTATGTTACTTAAAACAACCTGTAACCCTACAAATTCAAACCTTACCAGATCAGAGAAACTAGCGTTAAAACGTTTGCAAAACAACAGGGAGATAGTAATCAAAAATTCAGACAAGGGTGGCACTGTAGTTGTTTTAGATAGATGTGATTATGTGACTGAGGCTTACAGACAACTTAGTAACCGAGATAATTATTTAGAGCTTACCACTAATCCCACCAAAAGCTTCAGCCGCAAACTATCACACATTGTAGATTATGGTGTGGAAGAGGGTTTTATTGATGTAAAAACTGCCAATTACATTATGGTTGAAAATCCAAAAATTCCCCTATTTCACCATCTCCCTAAAACCCACAAGTCCCTCCTAGAGGTCAAAGGCAGACCAATAGTAAGTGGAATATGCTCGCTCAATTAACATTTGTCCCAATGGCTGGATTCAATTCTACAGCCACTTGAAGTGTCATTGCAATCATATGTAAGGGACACTAAACACATTCTTAACATTCTCGATAAAATGGATTGGCAAGACACATATTACTGGGTAACAGTGGACCCAGTGTCCCTTTACTCCTATATACCACATGAGGAAGGGATAAAAGCAGTCAGTTTCTTTTTGCATAATCACATGGATTACACTTCCGAATTTCAACAATTTGTACTCAAGGTGACAAGATTTCTTCTGACTCATTAACTTTTTTCTCTTTGAGGGGGTGTTCTATCTCCAGAGATGTGGAACTGCGATGGGGGCAAAATTTTCCCCATCCTACGCCAACCTCTTCTTGGGGTGGTGGGAGCACTTCCACATCTTTGGATATAGAAACACATTCAAATCGAACATTGTCATGTATAGGAGATATATAGATGACCTCCTCTTCATTTGGAGGGGGTCCCATGACGCAATTCCTGCCTTTATCAATTATCTCAATGACAACTCAATGGGACTTAGTTTTACATTCGAGATACAATCCACGAGTATAAACTATCTTGATCTTACATTAACAGGTACAAGAGAAGGGAAAGTAACCACTAAGACATACAGGAAGCCCATATCAGGAAACTCCCTCCTACACGGGAGGAGCTGTCATCCATAACAGACAGCAGCAGCGGTGGCTAAAGGCGAATTTATTTGCCTGAAAAGAAACTGCACAGAAGAAGTAGAATACAACAAACAAGCAGATGAGTTAGCACAGAGACTCACTAAAAGGGGCTACCACAAGAATATCATTACTAAAGCAAGAAAACAGTGTAATGAAAAACAAAGAACAAAACTATTGAGAGATACTAATAAAACACAGAGAAGTTTCAAAGGAGTTAACTTTGTTACAAGTTATAGCTCACAGTATTCACAGATTACAAAAATTATTAAGAAACATTTTCCAATTTTAGCAGCTGACGACAAATTAACAGATCTAGTCAAACAGGGAGTCAGATGTAGTTCAAGGAGAAGCCCGACATCGGGCAATATTTTGTCCCCTATACTTCTAAAACAGGAGACAGCTAATACCAGCTCTTGGCTGAGGAGTACAGGCATGTATAGCTGTGGGCATAATAAGTGTAAGCCCTGTGAATATCTGGGTAGAACCAGAGAATTCAGCTCATGCATGACAGGAGAGGTCTTTCAAATAAAATCTCTAATGAATTGTATGTCAAAGAATGTTATCTACATGATTAGGTGTATTCAATGTAACATACAGTACATAGGACTTACCTCAAGAGATATCAAGTCCAGGATGAGGGAACACCTTTCTACTCTTGGAAGAGGCAAGTCCTCAACCCCCCTCATCAGACATTTCTCAGAAATTCATAATGGCAATCTCAATACGATGACATGGTGTGCCATAGAACAAGTTAAAACATCAAATAGAGGAGGGGATATGGACAAGCTTCTTGCCAATAGAGAAATCTTCTGGATGTTTAAATTAAAGACTAGATATCCAAAAGGTCTAAATTCAAAATATGACTTAATCAATTTTTGTGAATAAGCTAAATTCCCTGACTATTCATGCTGTTTCTCTCCTATTTCAATTGCATGAGACATTATATCTGGTTTGTTTAACTTTATTACTACAAATGTAGATATATAAGAGTATTAATTTTAAATTTAAACTAAGTATTGACTTTGTCTGTCCTGCTTTGAATCCCATTAGGTATATTTAACTACCCTAGAATTACTCTTTATACCATATATGCACAGAAGTTATAGATCCTAGGACTTTGTGACATACCTATTTGGTAAGTCCTGCTCCCAATTTTAGGGACTATTAATGATGTTGGTGGTTTCAGCCTATGTGTTTCTTCATTTATAATATTGAATATATTCCAATGACAAAAGTGGCAATTTGAATATATTTATTGCTTATGAAACACTATATTGAAGAATGCAAAAGGAGGGTTAGATTTATACTTTGAGACATACCAGTGGTATTTAGACATATAATTTTCCTTGTAAACTAAACCTATCAGGTCTATATATATATACAAGTTGCTTAAAAGGTTTTTTATTGTCCTCTGCATATTTGACAAAATATATCTATGTCTGATTTTACATACTATGTTTAATCACATGTTACAGATTGACAGTGTATCTGTGAAGATATAAAATGTGCTGGTGCTAACTATGTAACTTGAGTATAGTGCTATTCCTATTGTTTTAAACCAATCAAGCATGAGTATAGGGTTTTTAAAGATGCCAGGATGTGCACATATCAGGCTATGACTACGAGTAATACCCGAAACGCGTAAGCCGGTATGCTCACCTTACTCCAGAGACCAAGCATACTTACCTGATACCTGTGTATGATAACCTTTTACCAGAAACTAAGCATACTTACCTGATACCTGTCTATGCTCCCTTGTTCCAGAGACCAAGCATACCTTCCTGATACCTGTGTATGCTTACCTTTTTCCAGAGACCAAGCATACTTACCTGATACCTTTGCATGCTCACCTAGTTCCAGAAAGCAAGCATACTTTCCTTGTACCTGCATATGCTCACCTTGTTCCAGAGACCAAGCATACTTACCTTATACCTGTGTATACTCACCTTGCTCCAGAGACCAAACATACTTAACTGATACCTGTGTATGATAACCTTTTTCCAGAAACCAAGCATACGTACCTGATACCTGTCTATGCTCCCTTGTTCCAGAGACCACGCATACCTACCTGATACCTGTGTATGCTTACTTTTTTCCAGAGACCAAGTATAATTACCTGATAACTTTGCATGCTCACCTAGTTCCAGAGAGCAAGCATACTTTCCTTGTACCTGCATATGCTCTCCTTGTTCCAGAGACCAAACATACTTACCTGATACTTTTATGTGCTCCTTTTGCTCCAGATACCGAACATATTTACCTAGTACTTGCAAATGCTCAGTTTGTTCCAGAAACCAAACATACTTATCTAATGTGCAGGGAGAGAAAGTCCGCGGTATCATCTGACAGCCAGGATGTATCAAACCGGAGCCAAATGGTAACAACAAAACTTTGCCAAGGAGCTTCCGATAAAAGTTACATTTGAGACCTGTTTGTTTAGAAAATCCACAGGTGGTAATACCATCTTAAATTACAACTCTTGTCATCCAAAACATGTATTAAGGACAATACCCAAAGGCCAGTTTATCAGAACTAAGAGAAATTATTCCAATAGTTCTGCATACATTGAGCAGTTTAATGTGCTACAGGATAGACTCAGAGAGAGGGGATACCCGGATACTTTATTAGATAAGACTAAGATAAGAGAAGTATTTTAGATTTGTATAGGTTGAACTCGATGGACTTCAGTCTTTTTTCAACCTTATCTACTATGTTACTATGTTACTATATTGGTGGATCATTCTAGTGAAATGCTTGTGCAATGCCGCCCCCTGCACATTCACGGCCAATGGGGGTGTCAATCAACCCGTTCGTATCCGATCTGGCTGATTGCTGTCTGCCACCTCAGAGGTGGCGGAGAAGTTAAGAAGCAGCATAATAAATCGGCCCCCTAATGTATATTTATTAATCATATTTTTTTTTATAATTTGTTACACTAATAACCCCTTATGTAAAGTATGTAAGTAAAAATACCAATTACCGAACACTGGAATAATTTATTGTTTAACTTTCTTTAAACAATGACAGACCAGAAAGCTACTGTAAGCACAACCACTTTATAATAATTTTGCTGTCTTAATAAATATTCTACCTCAATAATAGCTACTGTTGCTTTTGTAGTGTTATAAATGGAATTTTGTACCTATTTAATGCTAGATTACAAGTGGAGCGGTAATTACCATCCCCGCTTGAGAGTTTACATTGATTGAGGTTAACTTTGCATGCATTGGGTAGCGCTGGTATTACAAGTTGAAAGTGAAAAATTTTGCGCTCGCACAAAATTTGACACACGCTAAAAGTTAACCAGAGGATATTGCATTCGCAATATCACAGCAACTCTACTGAATTTACTGGAGCAGTGTTGTTTAATTAAACACCTAACAAAGCCCACCCCTAAAAATACTCGAAACTAACATTAAAATCTACTCTAAAAATTTCCCTGAAAATAAAAATGTTCAGGCAGTGCCCTAGTTGAAGTTATTAGTTCTTTTGCATAAAAACAATCCCTATACTAAAACCAAAGTAACCCACCCCAAAAAATGTTTTTTTAAAACAAAATCTATCCTAAAAAAAAGATGCACTAAAAAGGACATCAGTGAAAAAACTCTTTTGCAATAAAATAATAAAAAAATAAAAAAATTCTAAAATAGAAGCTTGAAAAGGGCATCTGTGATGAAGCTCTTTTGTAATTAAAAAAACCAAAACCTATCCTAAAAAAAAAGATGTCCTGAAAATAACATTTTTAAGGCAGTGCCCTAGTTGAATTTATTAGATCTTTTGCATACAACAAATCACTATACTAAAGCCAAAGTAACCCATCCCCCCAAAAAAAGCTCTCTTTAAAATAATCTATCCTAAAAAAGATGCCCTAAAAAGGGCATCAGTGAGAAAAAACCCTATTCTAAAAAAATATGCTTGAAAAGGGCATAAGTGATTAAGTTCATTTGCAAACCCTAAACTAACCTTCCCTGAAAAAAATCCCTAATGCTAAACCCTAAAAATTAGTACTCACCAACTTGAATCTGGCTCCTTACGTGGGCAACCCTGGCGGTGTTCCTCTTCTGTCTTGTTCCATGGCAGCGCTCCTCTGGGGTCGTACTCTTTTTCCATCTTCCATCTGTCTTCTTTTCATCTCATCTTCCGTCTGACGTCCTCTTTATTCTGCCCCTGCAGCAAACTGAAGGTTGAATTTGAGGTTCCCCTTATATAGGGGTGCCCTTGCATTTCTATTGGTTAATTTTTGAATTCTTAGTCCAATCAGCCATAAGAATGAAAGCTTTTCTATTGGCTGATTGGACTAAGAATAAAAGAATCAGCCAATAGAAATGCAAGGGCACTCCTATTTAAGGGGGGACCTCGCATTCAAGCTTCAGTGTATAGTGGGGAGGGCATGAAGAGGATGTCGGATAGAAGAGCAGAAGAAAAGAAGACAAATGAAGAGTGTGGCAGTTTAGGGGTTTATAGTGTATGGGGTGGATAGTGTAGGTAGAAACCCTTTTGTTTTGTTTGTTTAGTGCAACATTTTTCTCAGCCCAAACACTTTATGTGAACTTTTAATTTGTATAAAAAGCGTAAAATGTGATTGCGTTCGAGTGATTGCATTTACTTTCAACCTAAAATACGAGTGCTCTTTTGGGCTAAATGGGGTCCTTTGAAAGTATAGGGAGCTCAAATTATCCCAAAATTTGCACAAACTTGTGGTAATTTAAACCCGGCCGATCCATTTGTAATACATAGTTGAGCACCAGAAAATACCATGATCTTGTGCTCCATCAGTAATCCAGCCCTTAATATTTCTGTTTAATACACTGTAATTTAAACATTACTTGTTTTTAATTATAAGTAGATATACACATTAGAATGTTACATAAATGAGACAAAGCCATCTAATAATCATAAGAATATAACAATATAAATATTATCACTAAGAAACAACAAACTTGTACTTAAAAAAAAAAAAAGGATTATTTCTCATTGGGTATGATTGGCATAAAACATTAAACTAGCTTCCTCATTCCTTTCACATAAACAGTACAAACATTGTCTTTCAGTTTGGCAGGGTAAAGGTGGCTGTTTTTTACTTTCTGAAGTAGCCCTTCAGGCCTTTTTAATTTTAATTGGAGAATTCAGTTGAAGATAACCACTTGTGAGAAACCAAAATCCAGCTGTAATGAATAACTTAATATCACAGTAATAAAATAAATTATTTTGATGCAATAATGTACTAACTGTGAATATGTTTGAACATACTAAGTCCCTATACTGTATGTGTCTTTCTGATCTTTAGGAATGTAATGTAAGGATGTAAGTAACTATATTCTATATATACCAACTATATATCAGTAAATCACTATAAAAAGATCTCAATATAAATGGCTCCTCAAGTTGGCTAATGGTACCCTGACTACCCACCTAGACATAGGGGATTGAAGGATGTTGACTTGGCCAAATACCGATCCACAGAATAGTTATATAGTGTACTTATGATTCGGATAGTGGTAAATTATGCATCTCATAGTAACATAGCATCTTAAAATTGCTGCAGGTGGGAAGTTTCTGTTGATAACAAGCTTACTGCCCACAGGTTATCACAGACTGTCCAATTGGTATAGAAACATTCCAGGTCTGGTTTAAAACTTTAAGACAAGTCCCTGCTCTTCAACTCCTTCTCCATTAACAGCAGCATGAAACAATTTAGATTTCCCAATAGGATGCTCAGCAACCTTATCTACCATAAGTAGTTTACATACTTTAGTTCCATTTTTTTACTTACTCATTAAAACTAATACCCAGACCTCAGATGATCAATGTGAGTGGAGGACAGTTTTTTTCATGGTTTCAATACTGAAAACTATAGCACTTTTTTTTAGCACACATAAAATTAAATCCAAGGCCAGATTGGCCTTAAAGGGCACCAAAATATTTCCTGGTGGGCCACAGCAGCTGGGGCTGACCAGCTACAACTTAAAGGGGGGGGGGGGGGGTGATGCTGGTGGAGGGATGCAGCTGTATCACCTCTCTTTCCTCCTCTGAGCTATATTAGAGTGGCACACTGTTTTGAGTGTCTTCAACAGATCACACTATGAATAATCATTTTCGGGTCCCGTAAGCTGCTGCCAATTGGTTCCTGGATTCCACGTGCAGGTTTCAGTGTGTTTGTCTGTCGGGCGACCACAGGTCCCATCCTGCACTGTGAGGCATACGTTTATGCCGCTACATTTGTGAGTACCCCCGCTTTGGGCTGCTGTGTTACTTTGTTCTTCTGCTGTTGGACGATACTATCCCATGAATTCATTTAACAATGTTATACATTGTGCAAACAGTGCTGCAATGTAGAGCCCAAGCTTATAAGTTTGTTAACTGTTTCTCTGCTGTCTTAAATTCAACCCAGTGTTGAGCCAATTTTGAGCTTTTTTTTGCTACTTACATTTAAACCCTTTTTATAGTGAAATTTCAGTGAGCGACCCACACAAATTATATATTTTTTTCATCAGGCCCAACAGATTCACTATATGCCACTATTATATTATAATTCATGGCATGTGAGAATGCTCAAAATGTATTATTTTGGGGTAGATTTTAGTAATTAATATTGAAAATGGTCCACTGACCACTGCTCTTACCTTGATCACCTTACTAAATTGACATCAGGGGTAGCCACATTTGAAATAGGGGCCAATATGAGCTTTTGCAGGTTATAATATGGATTAGAGAGGGGTCATTGTGCAGTACAGAAAAAAAGCACTTTTTTCTTGCAAGGTTTGACTGTTACCACAGTGATCACCTGAAAATACAAACAAAATATATATATAAGAGAGGGACTTGTCTACTGGAAAAGATATTTTATTAGGGGTCTCTAGACATACAATTTTTTCTTTCATTGTGCATTTAGGGCAAGATTACATGTCACGCAGGAAATCAGAGGCTTTTTCGTACTTGGGGTTGCGCAGTTATTACAAGTTGCAAAATAACACATTAAGTCAAATCGCGTGCAGGTTTACAAATTCCTCCATAGAAGTCAATGGAGAAGAGAAATAGGAAAAAAAACTCTGATCTTTTGTGCAAAGTCCATGACATATTCTGCTTGAAAAGTGTACATGAAAATGCGAATATTTCATATTGCGAAAATGTTTTTGTAACGGAATATGTTCTATTTATTTATAAATAAATATTTCTCTATATATGTGATGATTTTTGGACTGATATATCTATTTATAGCGAGATATGTATTTGAATATTGTCAGGGTATCTGCGAAGTAACCTTAAATAAACTACAGATACATCATAGAATCTAATATTTCATTTTAGCAAAAATCTAATTTGATATGAATTAGTCTCACTATGGCCCCAACCCCCCATTTTCATGATTAACAGAACATCTGTAAAATCTCAGGATGACACAGACCACCTGCGGTGACTAGAATACACATTACAAACCAATGTCCCAATTATCCATTTCAAAGGAGGCCTGTGTAAATATTTTTTCCCTATCTGAAAAACCAGTCGCTCCGTCTGTAAGGATAATGGAATATACAACTATTCTCAAAAGATGTAGCTCATCTCATCTAGGTGTTAAATTGTCCCTGCTGAGTTAAAATATACATTCTCATCCCAGACAAACTGGAAATGTAAATTGTGGTTTTTTTAAAAAAAAAAGTTAGAAATTCATCTAAATGAACTGTATAATTCTCAAAGAATTAATTGATACTCAGACTGTATAAATAAATAATATATATATATATATATATATATATATATATATATATATATATATATATATATATATATATAGATACATAGAAATGCATCTGAGCGCACAACGGGACCGCAGTAAGGTAACTGTATATAGAAACTTGTTACCTGTGAGAAGGCTGTGAATCGGTATATCCGTAGCAATGGAGGTGTGGATGCGTGGATGCTTTCTTCCCGGAGACCTGCTGCTAATTGCACTCCAAGCCCTGGTCTGTGAACCAGGTCACATGTAACTAGGCATCCAATGATAGGCGGAGTGTTAGAGAAGCGCAAAGTACTCCTTGTTAAATAAAAAGTTCCATTTATTAGTAATACAGGGTAAAAACATGCCGGGGTCGCGTAACTAGTTAGCACGGAGGAGTCTCGTTCGTTATCGGAATTAACGTGCTAACTAGTTACGCGACCCCCGGCATGTTTTTACCCTGTATTACTAATAAATGGAACTTTTTATTTAACAAGGAGTACTTTGCGCTTCTCTAACACTCCGCCTATCATTGGATGCCTATATATATATATATATATATATATATATATATATATATATATATATGCATATCCTGAGAAGAAGTGCCTTACAGTAACATATTAGATAAGTATTTGCTGAACTTAATAAGTAGCTATACAGTCAATTTAAAATGTCAAATCCATTTCAAAATTAATAACCTATTCTTTTATTTTTTCAGGCATCTGACAAGTACATGTGTGGTTTCCCCAAAAATTGTGTCATATGTTTTTGTGCACTCAGCAAGAGGTGTACTGAATATGAGATATGCTGTGTTTGTATTAATCTGGGAAAATAATCAAATGCAACTTTAAATGCATTTTAAAATAATATTAGTATGATACTAGAAATACACTCTTGTCTGGTGTCTATGAATGCATACTGGATTATCTTAGATGGGACAGCTATATGACCAGGCAGGTTTATTAATATAAAGAAATAGTGTATTTGATAAACATTTTTTTAGATGGTTAAACTGCAGCAATATTTGATGGTAAAACTGCATTTCTGGGTGTCTGCTGCCACCTATAGATCAGAGATGGTATCGCAGCCAAAAGATAAATGGCTACTCAGGGAGGCATCTCCCAAATAACCAAAAGATGTTCAGCTCAAGGGACCTATCACAGACAAGCTTCTGTGGGGTATTTCCAATTTCACCAATGATTAGAATAAAAAGGGGTGGGGTTATATCACTTGATAGAGCCTCATGCAAGAGGAAAAAAAGGGTTCTTTTCTGCTGTTTTTGGACTGACAAACTATTGCCTTAGAATCCAGTCTCTATAAAGCAAATCTGGGCCTAACTTTTATCCATCTTGCAAAAATACCTCTTTAAATTTATGAGGTGAAATTGGACTTATCGGAGTATGCTGAGATATTCAACTGGTTCATGGGGTGACGTATGACTGTTCTATATTTTTAATATATTAAACAAAGGTATTCTAAGGATATAATTAAATTACAGCTGGTAAATTTAAACAGCATATTTTGTATTTTAAGCTTGTGTTAATAGTCCTGTGTAGTTTAAAACTAGTCATATTTAGTGCTAAGTGATTAATATTTGCAACTATATATTTTAAAATTTGCCATATTGTAGCTAAATAAGATTTATTTCAGCTCAGATAAATTGGCATGAAATTGGCTGTTAAAGTATCTTGTTATATTGTTTAACTAGGCACTGTTAAAGTTAGCGGTCCATAGTCTGGTATTTTATTGTGATATTTTAATGCAATTAATTGTGAATAAGGTAAATTGTAAAGGTATATTTTTTATGATCTTTGTATAAAATATTGTAACAGCATAAGTGTGTATCATCTGATTCATAATCTGGTTTCTATAAATATAATTCAATGTGTTTATAACTTTAAATAATATAAAGAATTTAGGAATAAAATATTGATTTTAATTGTTTCGTATATGCATTTTAATTGGAGGTTATTTTAAAGGATAATTATTAAATAAATAGTATTATAACCCTGCTACATACTGACATATTATTTTGAGATGTTGCAGTAGATAATATTACATTTATCACATTGATATAATATATTTGTGATAAATAGAAATTATTATAAAAAAATTGTTTTTTTTTTAATTATTCTAGAATTTTTTTTGAGTGATTAATACTTGAAAATTAATATTAATATTTAAAATTATTTATATATATATATATATATATATATATATATATATATATATATATATATATATATATATTTCCTTTCTCTTTCTTATTGGTCAAAATTGAATTAGAGTTTTAATTTAACCAAATACTAAGCCAATATAATAATGTCTGTTACTAGAAGTGACATCAATTGAATCTATACCAAGGGGCCTATTTATCAAAGGTCTTGCGGACCTGATCCGACAGTGCGGATCAGGTCCACAAGACCTCGCTGAATGCGGAGAGCAATACACTCTCCGTATTTAGCATTGCACCAGCAGTTCACAAGATCGTATTCGATTGGGTTGATTTCCGGCGATTCCTGTCCAGGGGGGGCATACCCAAACAAATAGTTATCCTCAAAGAGATGAAAACCCCCAAGGTTATCGGCAGTGGGTCACAGGCACAGTCATAAATACTGCAGTATTACCTGAAAGAGAGGGGAGAGATATACCAAATAAAATGATAAATGTCAATAATGGTACTAATCATGTTCTCTCCCTACAGACTAGAAACGGACAATTTAGCTGTGATGACGAGCAACCTCAGCCTGGAAGCTCTAAAAAATCTCTTCCTTTGCAGTATTCTCTTACCCTTATTTCCACAGATGCAGTACAATTCCCTGTCAACCCTATTACAGAGAGAAGGACTGGTAAGAATGAAGTTTCTTCTGTATCAGGTAACATGGCGAATACAGGTAAAATGTGGCAAAGCCCACAATTGTGTAAGCATGAAAATTTTATGTGTGAAATGGTAGAAACTGCAGGAAAATATTATGTATGTGCTGAACTCAGAGATTCAGTTGCTAACCCTATCATGGGATTAATTGATACTGGATATCAGGCAACTATTTTATCCCACAGGTACTACACATAGCTAAATGAGCTAACACCCCACAAACCTAAGAATTTGATGGTTCACTAATAAGCATTGGGGGTGACTCTCTCAAAGTCTACGGTATGGCATGGTTAAAACTAAAACTGGGGAGCAGGGTAATAAGACACCCTGTTATTATAGTGCATCTGCCGACTGATTGTTTAATAATTGGTGATCTCCTGAAACGGTTAAGCACCATAATTGATTGCATAAACATTGTAATTTGGTCACAAGTAAAAAGGTCTATTAATTAATAGAGGTCTAGTATATCTCATACACGACATAATTGTCATGTGGTGGAAGAGAAACCAGATGCTGTGGAGATTCATTTCAAGAATAACTCTGTACCTGAAATCACTATGCTACAAATAGATTATCAGACTCCTTTAAGTGGCTCTGATGGTAATACTTTTAAAATTTCACCTGGAAAGACAGCCAATATTTCCTTAGACGGTGATGTATTAACCATATCTTTCCACAAGGTGGATGCTAAGTTCCCTAAAGGGGGAGGCCACGCTCAATACCTTGCAGAAATTGCAAGAGTTAAAGATGATGTATTTATCCCTATGCAAGTGCATGAACTTGGGAAAACCAAGTATGCTAAATTGAGCTTAAAACAGGAAGCTAGCTATATAAGCGAAGGCTTATTAGCGTATATAGCTGAACCTAAAGTGATTAAATATCTTTCTCCCCAAGACCACTGTGTCCATGACCTGGATGACAAGTGTTTATTATCTATATCCATAGGTAATAAATCAGTGAAGCACCTGTTTTTAGTTTTAAATACTCCCCATAATCAAATATGCATTGGCAATGATCTCTTACACAGATATGCCATACAAATAGATTTGATTAACTTTTGCCTCTGGAGCAGGTTAAAGGGGGACCCTGAAGTATTTCAGGATGAAAATACATCCCTATAATCAAATCAACAATTGCCATATGCTGTGAATATGCAGGTGTCTAACAATGTTGTAATCCCTGCTGGGGCTGATAAATTCCTCTTATTCTTACAGGTAAAGAGAGGTCAGAAATTAAAAATTTCTGAAACACTAATTTGCCTCTCCCATTGAATGCAAAATCTGGGTATAACAATGAACCATACTCCTATTGTAAATATTGGAACTATTCCAATACATGTTATTGTGCATAACATGACCCCACAGGAACTACCATAGGTTATGCACTGGAATCAAGTTATTACACTTTTGGATTCCAAAATAATGTAATTGGGCTAATACCTGAAAGATACTTAACCGAAGAAAAATTAATATAACAATCCTTTGCATCTTTGCCAGAGAGACTATTTACAATTCAGTCTATTTATCCCTTCAGCTCAGAGGAAGACATTTGTAAAATTTAAGAAGCCTCTCTAGTATTTGATCAGCCGATCAAGGATCAAGAATAACCCAATACCCAGAGTCATGGGGGCAATGTAAATTATAATCAAGGGGATCTCACCTCTAAGTTTGAAGAAGCCTATGAAATAGGACAGCCTGAAATCTTTCCAGGATTTCAGCAAATAGTCGAAGAGCAAATCTCTTTAGCTAATGGCTGCTCCAGTGATGATGAACGCCATCAGCTACGAGAACTCCTGATGGAGTACAAGGATATTTTTGCTAGGGATTTTTATGTCTGTGGGACTACATACTTGCACATTGCAAGAATCCAAACAGATCCCAATGGACCACCTGTCTTTGTTAAACAATACAGACTTCCTTTAGCCTCATATAATTCTCTCGCAGAAATCATAAGGAACTTGGAATAAAGAGGTATTATCAGACAGGTGCATAGCTCTTATAACAATCCTATTCTAGGTGTTCTTAAGCCCAATGGACAATGGCATTTGTGTGCTGATTTAAGACAGCTAAACAAGGGAGTGTACATGTCTGGCTGGCCTGTGCCATAAATTGACCAGTGTCTAGCACAGATGCAGGGATCCAAAATATTTACTGCTATTGATTGTGCACAGGGATAATGGACCATAAAGGTACATAAAGGGGACAAGTATAAGCTTTCATTCTCGTTCCAAAAGGTCCAGTATGCATTCCAAAGGCTCCCGTTTGGATACATAAATTCAGGACATGAATTTGCTGTATTCCTGCACAAGGCTATGCCTGATGCACTGGAAAGGGGGACCTTATCTTATGTTGATGATGTTTTAATCAAAAGCACAGACTTTGAAAAACACATCACAGAGCTTAAACACGTCCTCAGCCAATTTAAAAGGGCAGGTGTCAAACTATCCCTACAAAAAGCTCAATGGTGCCGCTCTCGTGTAATTTTCTTGGGACACAAAGTTACTTCTGAAGGGTTAAATCCTCAGAAAAAAAGGTGGAAGCTATAATAAATTCTAAGAACCCAACTAACTTAAAAGAATTGAGATCATTTCTGGGTATGACAAATTATTCTCGCAAATGTATTGATAATTATGCAGAATTAGCTAAACCACTGCTACTTCTTCTAAAGAAGGATGTGAAATGGCACTGGAGTGAGACCCAAGAGACAACCATCAGAGGGCTGAAGAGAAAACTAACTCAAGCACCTTGCTTAGCATACCCTGAAGGTGGTAAACCTTTCTACTTAGAAACAGGTTACACAGATATAAGCAGGAGTGCTGTTTTATACCAAAAGCATGATAATGTAAGCAAAGTCATTGCTTATACGAGCAAAACTCTATCCCCAGTAGAAATAAAATTTAGTGATTGCGAAAAAAGCCCTCTTATCTACTGTATGGGCTCTAAAAAATTTCAGCAGTTATAAACAGGGCGAGAAAATTATTGTAGAAACGGCCCACCAGCCTTTGCTATATCTCCAAAGTGAGAGAATAAGAGATGGGAATTTGTCTAATAGCCGCATAACAGCTTGGACTCTTTCCTTACAAGGCTGGCCTTTAGAAATTCGCTATAAGCAAAACAAAAGGAATCCAGTTGCACAGGGGCTTGCTGAGCTCCATGACTGTACTGCTAAGGATCATGGGGAAGAGTTATTAGATGATTTCCTGGAGGAACAATTGCTTTCCCCGTATAAAATATACAATGAGAACCATTGTCAAACATTACCTTGGGTATATGTTGATGGTTGTTCTTACCATGCCACTATTGATAATGAGCGCAGATTAGTCATTGGCATTGGTATTACTTGGGCAAATGGATTTTCAAATATTTCTGTAGGTTTCAACATTGGACCAAGATCCAGTCAAGTTGCAGAACTAACCGCTGTTCTGAAAACCATTGAAATGGCTATTGAACAAGGTATTCACAAATGTGTGATCATTACTGACTCAAATTATGTGCGTGACAGTTTTGTTGAATACCTGCCAACTTGTAAAAGAAATGGCATGCAGAAAACTAACAACAAACCAGTCAAACATGGCAAGTTGTTCTGCAAGATTGATAATCTAGTTTAATCCAATGGGTTAATCATACACTGGAAGAAGACCAAGGGTCATTCCAGAATGCAAGGTCCTGATGAGGAAGGCAATGATCTTGCGGATTCATTAGCCAAACAAGAAGCCATAACTGGAGAACTCCTTAAAGGGACAGTTCAACCAAAAGTTTTCTCCCCTTTAAATTATTCCCAATGATCCTTTTAACCTGCTAGAGTGTATTAAATTGGTTACAAGTAGCTCCTTTACTCCTATTTCAGCATTTGAAATAGCTGATTTAGCCTGTGGTATCGCCACCTATACTGAACAAATTAATACTGGAGTATAGGCTATTGAATAGCCTAAGTATACACAGCCAGCAGAAGAGATTACACTCTCAGTGAGATGCAGGATAGTTAAGTAATACAATGATCATTTTCCATTGTTCTCTCTATGTATTGAGCTTTGGTGTTCCAGACAAATAAAAGATAAGGAAGCAAGTCTGTTTACACAAACTTAGAACATAATGAGATCTGATATCACCTTTAAATTCAACCCATTGTAATAGGCTGTGGTTTCAAAGCACAAAATCAGCTACTTCATATACACAAATAAGAATGAAAATGGAATTTCTCAAATATTTTATACTCTGCAGTTGGTATAACAAGTCATTTAAAATACATTAATGGAAAAACAATTTTACAGTGTACGGTCCCTTTAATATCGACCACATAATGGGTTCAATTCAGGTAGAAGCCATTACCAGAAACCAGGCTAAACAACAAAGTGAGCCTAACCTAGTGCATTGGAGTCAAGAGTCTCCTAGTGAGGACCTGATCACCAGTCAAAAAGTAGACCCCATTGTAGGCATCTTCTATAAACAAATAGAAGATCCTGAAGGCAACCCCATCTAAAAAGAGGATGGTATTGGCAAGGAAGATCTTAGAATCTTAATGAAATCACAAGTTACAGGATGGTTTGTTAATTAGAACCTCTAAAACTGACATCCTACCCAGTTCAGAGGTCTCATGCTTCAACATCTGGTCATCATGGCGCCAAATTAATGCATGAAATATTGTGTGAATATGCCTTCTGGCCGCACATGTTGAAAGATTTTCAAAACTACTGTCAAAGTTGTTTAATCTGTTCACAGCGCCATTGCAGAAAAGGGGGATGGAAATGCCATGGTCAGATATACAAATTGATTTTATTGGTCCAGTAACTAGATCATCAAGAGATAACAAATACATGTTAACAATGACGTGCCGGTTCACTAAATGGGTAGAGTGCATCAGTGCACATAACAATAGTGCTGAAACATGCGCAGCTTTGCTCATCAACCACATGTTTTCCAGATTTGGTTTACCCCAGCGAATCAAATCCGATTGGGGAACCCACTTCACTAGCTAAGTGATGACCAAAATGTGGAAAATACTAGGGGTCAAAAGAAAGATCCATATTGCATATAGAGCTACCTCAAGTGGTGGTGTAGAGCGTTACAACCAATCCATTGTGAAAATCCTCAAACAAGTTTGTGAGTGAAACGGGTAAAGACTGGGATGTAAAATTACCTCTAGTCCTAATGGCATTAAGAGCAACTCCAAGTAGTGCTACTAAGATTTCACCTTTTGAATTGATGACTGGTAGAAGAATGGTTCTACCTCAGCATCTACTGTACTGTACATCAGACCAGAACTTGATAAATGCTGCAAATACGCATCAATATGTGGAGAACTTAAGAAAGCACCTGCAATATGCCTTTGCATTTGCTCAAAGGAACTTAGAAAAAGCTGCAACTGCCACTAAAACCTATTATGATCTCAAAACATCCAAAAAGGAATATGAAATAAATGATAAAGGTTATCTTTGTAACTTTGGAAGAGATCAGGTTAAGGAGAAGACTTTTCTTCCATCATGGAAGGGTCCTTTTGTCGTTACTGACAAAATATCTCCAGTTGCCTTTAAAATTAGGATACCTAAAAATGATACTTTTATAAATAAATGGGTCTATATTAATCAGTTGCGAGCGTGCTATCCTAGATCCTAACTACAAGCCATAGAGGGTGAATGAAGTGTCATATCCCCAAATGCACTAAAGAAATATTGTAGTTAAAGAGGCCTAGCTAGCAAGCATAAATATAAGGATCGAAAAATAACGGACTCTCTTTATAGAAGACTGTCTATGATGCATGCTGCCAAAACACTTACCAAGTACCACTGACTTTAAGCCAATTCAAATACATGTGTCCTACATCTATTTGAAACTGGAAAGGGGAATTATGTCAGGGTATCTGCGAAGTAACCTTAAATAAACTACAAATACATCATAGAATCTAATATTTCATTTTAGCAAAAATCTAATATGATATGAATTAGTCTCACTATGGTCACAACCCCCCCTTTTTCCTGATTAACAGAACATCTGTAAAATCTCAGGATGACACAGACCACCTGCTGTGACTAGAATACACATTACAAGCCAGAATGTTCCAATTATCCATTTCAAAGGAGGCCTGTGTAAAGATTTTTCCCCTATGTGAAAAACCAGTCGCTCCATCTGTAAGGATAATGGAATATACAACCATTCTCAAAAGATGTAGCTCATCTCATCTAGGTGTTAAATTGTCCCTGCTGAGTTAAAAATATACATTCTCATCCCATAGAAACTGGAAATGTAAATCGTGTTTGTTTAAAAAAAGAAGAAGTGACTCATCTAAATGAACTGTATATTTATCAAAGATTTAATTGATACTCAGACTGTATAAATATATATATATATATATATATATATATATATATATATATATATATATATATATATATATATATATATATCCTGAGAAGTGCCTAACAGTAACATATTAGATAAGTATTTGCTGAACTTACTAAGTAGCTATACAGTCGATTTAAAATGTCAAATCCATTTCAAAATTAGTAACCTATTCTTTTATTTTTTCAGGCATCTGACAAGTACATGTGTGGTTGCCCCATAAATTGTGTCATATGTTTTTGTGCACTCAGCAAGAGGTGTACTGAATATGAAATATGTTGTGTTTGTATTTATCTGGGAAAATAATCAAATGCAACTTTAAATTTATTTTAAAATAGTATTAGTATGATACTAGAAATACACTCATGTCTGGTGTCTATGAATGCATACTGGATTATCTTAGATGGGACAGATATATGACCAGACAGGTTTATTAATATAAAGAAATAGTGTATTTGATAAACATTTATTTTAGATAGTTAAACTGCAGTAATATTTGATGGTAAAACTGCATTTCTGGGTGTCTGCTGCCACCTATAGATCAGAGATGGTATCACAGCCAAAAGATAAATGGCTACTCAGGGAGGCGTCTCCCAAATAACCAAGAGATTTTCAGCTCAAGGGACCTATCACAGACAAGCTTCCATGGGGCGTTTCCAATTTCACCAATGATTAGAATAAAAAGGGGTGGGGTTATATCTCGTGATATAGCCTCATGCAAGAGAAAAAAAAGGGTTCTTTTCTGCTGTTTTTGAACTGACAAACTGTTGCCTTGGAATTCAGTCTCTATAAAGCAAATCTGGGCCTAATTTTTATCCATCTTGCAAAAATACCTCTTTTAATTTATGAGGTGAAATTGGACTTATTGGAGAACGCTGAGACACTCAATTGGTTCATGGGGTGACGTATGACTGTTCTATATTTTTAATATTTAAACAAAGGTATTCTAAGGCTATAATTAAGTTACAGCTGGTAAATTTAAAGAGCATACTTTGTATTTTAAGCTTGTATTCATAGTCCTGTGTAGTTTAAAACTAGCCATATTTAGTGCTAAGTATTTTATATTTGCAACTATATATTTTAAAATTTGCCTTATTGTAGCTAAATAAGATTTATTTCAGCTCAGATAAATTGGCATGAAATTGGCTGTTTAAGTATCTTGTTATATTGTTTAACTAGGCACTGTTAAAGTTAGCGGTCCATATTCTGGTATTTTATTGTGATATTTTAATGCGATTCATTATGAATAAGGTAAATTGTAAAGGTATATTTTTTATGATCTTTGTATAGAATATTGTAACAGCATAAGTGTGCATCATCTGATTCATAATCTGGTTTCTATTAATATAATTCAGTGTGTTTATAACTTTAACTAATATAAAGAATTTAGGAATAAAATATTGATTTTAATTGTTTCGTATATGCATTTTAATTGGAGGTTATTTTAAAGGATAATTATTGAATAAATTGTATTATAACCCTGCTATATACTGAAAATATATAAATGTCTAGATATCTCAATATCTATATGCAAATATCTCTCTGAGATATTGTTAAATGTGCATAAGATTGTAATGTAAAATATTTTCATTATCTCCATAGTTAAACATATGTCTATACATATAAATTTGTATGTGTATGTATGTCAATGTAAAATCCCTGTGTCTGCTTTTATTTTCTAACACCCAAGATCTCCTATCGTCGAGCCCTTATAAATTTTGTGTGAAATATTTATATATATATATATATATATATATATATTTATAGCTCGTCATGCAAATCGAAGGGGTTAAAAGCATGCTTACAAAATTGATACTGTATATTGCTTTAGGCATGTGCACACTAAGCCAAGTACATCACTCAAAGGGACATGAAACACAATTTTTCTTTCATGATTCAGATAGAACATACAATTTGAAACATTTTTCTATTTACTCCTATTATCTAATTTGCTTCTTTTTCTTTCTGTCCTTTGTTGAAAAGTATACCAAGGTCGGTTCAGGAGCAGAAATACCCTACTGGGAGCTAGCTGCTGATTGTTGGCTGCAAATATAGAAGTCTTGTTATTGGCTCACCAGTGTGTTCAGCTAGTTCCTAGTAGTGCATTGCTGCTACATTAACAAACCATACCAAGAGATTGAAGAAAATTTGATAATACAAGTAAATTGGAAAGTTGTTTAAAATCGTTTAATCATGAAAGACAAGTTTTGGGTTTCATGTCCCTTCAAAGTGCCAGGCCCATTAGACATGTGTTTTAAATTTGGATCCTTGTTTCATCTATTTAATATGCAGCTATACAGTGCGTGGCTCCCTCTTTGTTCTATTATAAAATCCACATAAAATGTCAAGTTTTAATTTTTAGTTATTTTAAATCTACCCCGCAAACCATGCAAATTATTATTAATTAGAAACATATGCCCAAACCCCTCTGTGATGACTTGAAATAAAGTCGGCACTGTCAAGTTTCAGAATATCCCAAGCTTATAATATTTGAGTTATTATTTCTTAAAATGTCATTATGGCTTTTTGTATTTAGTATATAGTATAGTATATGTGTATGGTTATATTATATTATACTATTGATAATATACCATTGATAGAAAATAGTTATCTAATAAAATACCAATTAATTACCCACTTTTCTGAAAGTATAAATGCCTTAAAAAAGTTTATTTTAGGTAGTTTTTTTTTTTCATTAACCCCTTAATGACCAAGGACGTACGCCACACGTCCTCAAAAAAAATACACTTAATGACCGAGGACGTGTGGCGTACGTCCTTGGTCTGGAAAGCAGCTGGAAGCGATCCTGATCGCTTCCAGTTGCTTTCCGGTTATTGCAGTGATGCCTCGATATTGAGGCATCCTGCAATAACCTTTTTTAGCAATCCGGTGCAGAGAGAGCCACTCTGTGGCCCTCTCTGCACCGGACATCACCGGCTAAATTCGTTGGTGGGTGGGAGCCGGTTCGGGAGGCGGGTGGCGGCCATCGATGGCCTTGATGATGTGTAGGGGGGCGGGATCGTGGGCGGGGGTAATCTGAGGCGCGCACAGGCGCGCGCGCGTGCACGGGAGGGCGGGGCGGGTGCCTGCACGGGGAGGGAGCGGGTGGGAACCGCTACACTACAGAAAAAAAGTTTGTATTAAAAGTTATAAAGTTAATAAAAAATAGTTTTTATATATATATAAATACTTTAATCAGGGGGTGGGGGATTGGTCTGTGGGGGGGGGGGGAGCTACACTACAGAAAAATAACATAATCATTAAAAAAAAAAACATTTTTCTTGCAAACTGGGTACTGGCAGACAGCTGCCAGTACCCAAGATGGCCCCCAATAAGGCAGAGGGGAGGGGGTTAGAGAGCTGTTTTGGGGGGGATCAGGGAGGTTGGGGGCTAAGGGGGGATCCTACAAAGTAGCATATGTAAATATGCTAAAAATGTTTTTTTTTTTTAAAAAAAAACACTTTTATTTTAGTACTGGCAGACTTTCTGCCAGTACTTAAGATGGCGGGGACAATTGTGGGGTGGGCGAGGGAAGGGAGCTGTTTGGGAGGGATCAGTGGATCTGATGTGTCAGGTGGGAATCTGATCTCTACACTAAAGCTAAAATTAACCCTGCAAGCTCCCTACAAACTACCTAATTAACCCCTTCATTGCTAGCCATAATACACGTGTGATGCGCAGCAGCACTTAGCGGCCTTCTAATTACCAAAAAGCAACGCCAAAGTCATATATGTCTGTTATTTCTGAACAAAGGGGATCCCAGAGAACCATTTACAACCATTTGTGCCATAATTGCACATGCTGTTTGTAAATAATTTTAGTGAGAAACCTAAAATTGTGAAAAATTTTGCGTTTTTTTTAATTTGATTGCATTTGGCGGTGAAATGGTGGCATGAAATATACCAAAATGGGCCTAGATCAATAGTTGGGGTTGTCTACTACACTACACTGAAGCTAAAATTAACCCTAGAAGCTCCCTACATGCTCCCTAATTAACCCCTTCACTGCTGGGCATAATACACGTGTGGTGCGCAGTCGCATTTAGCAGCCTTCTAATTAGTAAAAAGCAAAACCAAAGCCATATATGTCTGCTATTTATGAACAATGGGGATCCCAGAGAAGCATTTACAACCATGTATGCTATAATTGCATAAGTTGTTTGTAAATAATTTCAGTGAGAAACCTAAAGTTTGTGAAAAAAATTGTGAAAAAGTAAACAATTTTTTTTTATTTGATCGCATTTGGTGGTGAAATGGTGGCATGAAATATACCAAAATGGGCCTAGATCAATACTTTGGGATGTCTTCTAAAAAAAAATATATACATGTCAAGGGATATTCAGGTATTCCTGAAAGATATCAGTGTTCCAATGTAACTAGCGCTAATTCTGAAAAAAAATGGTTTGGAAATAGCAAAGTGCTACTTGTTTTTATGGCCCTATAACTTGCAAAAAAAGCAAAGAACATGTAAACATTGGGTATTTCTAAACTCAGGACAAAATTTAGAAACTATTTACAATGGGTGTTTTTTGGTGGTTGTAGATGTGTAACAGATTTTGGGGGTCAATGTTAGAAAAAGTGTGTTTTTTTCAATTTTTTCTCATATTTTATAATTTTTTTATAGTAAATTATAAGATATGATGAAAATAATGGTATCTTTAGAAAGTCCATTTAATGGCGAGAAAAACGGTATATAATATGTGTGGGTACAGTAAATGAGTAAGAGGAAAATTACAGCTAAACACAAACACCGCAGAAATGTAAAAATAGCCTTGGTCCCAAACGGACAGAAAATGGAAAAGTGCTGTGGTCATTAAGGGGTTAAAGAGATATAACACCCAAAACATTTTTTTGTGATGTGTATAGAGCATACAATTTTAAACAACTTTGTATCTTTTGTTGAAAACCAGGGATGTAAGTTCAAGAGCCTGTCAATGTCTGGGAACTATTTGGCAGCAGTGTTGCAAGACTGTTATCCATTTGCATGAGCACTAGATAGCAGCACTACTTCCTGCTATGTGGGCCCAGACACCTACCAAGGAGTCTCTCCAACAAATAATACCATGGTAAAAAAGCTAATTTGATAATAATCCCTTTAAAAATGTAGTGTTTCGATATATTGACACACTTTGGTGAAAGGTTGCAATCTGTCATCCAATCTTTTTTTAACTGTTTACGTAGTTCACAATCACTGCTTTTCCATTGTTTTTCAGACCTGAAATTATAGACTTTCCAAAAAAATGCCCTATACATAGCTTGGAATAGTCTTATTCAAGTTGATCAAAATGCATTTTCTTTATATATTTCAACAGATTTTAAGTAATTAAATGTAAGAGCTAAAGCTACCTGATAAAATGCCAAACTGGCTTTTTTGGCATATTTGCAAGTATTTCAAGGTATTTTAGAAACATAGAAACATAGATATTGACGGCAGATAAGAGCCATAGGCCCAGCAAGTCTGCCCGACCTTACTTAACAGTATAAACTTATCTAGTTCGTAGGATAGCCCTATGCTTGTCCCATGCATTTTTAAAGTCCCCCACAGTGTTTGTTGCTACTACCTCTTGAGGAAGTTTATTCCATAAATCAATCAATCTTTCTGTAAAGAAGTGCTTCCTCAAATTACTCCTGAATCTACTACCCTTTAGCTTGAGCTCATGACCCCTTGTTCTTGAATTTTCCATTTTATGTAAAATACCCACAGCCTCAGTTTTACTAAACCCTTTAATGTACTTGAAAGTTGCTATCATATCACCTCTTTCCCTTCTCTCCTCTAAGCTATACATATTTAGGTCATTGAGCCTATCCTGGTAAGTTTTATTTTTTAGACCATGTACCATTTTGGTAGCCCTCCTTTGCACAGATTCAAGTTTGTTAATATCCTTCTGAAGATATGGCCTCCAGAACTGCACACAATACTCAAGATGAGGCCTAACTAATGATCTATAAAGTGGCATAAGAACCTTACTATTTCTGCTGCAAATACCTCTACCAATACATCCAAGCATTCTGCTAGCCTTACTCGCTGCATTACTACATTGTTTACTAAGTTTTAAATCATCTGAAATAATAATTCCCAAGTCCTGTTCCTCGTCTGTAACAGTCAGTAAAGTGTCATTGAGTCTGTAATTAACATTTGGATTTTTCTTCCCTAAATGCATTATTTTACACTTTGCTGTGTTAAACTTTAGATCCCAGTCGTTTGTCCAATCCTCCAATTGTTGTATATCACTTCTCATTTTGTCTACCCCCCCTGGAACATCCACTCTGTTGCAAATTTTTGTATCATCTGCAAAGAGACATACTTTCCCCTGTAGCCCTTTGCTGATATCGCAGATAAATATGTTAAACAAAACAGGCCCCAGAACTGACCCCTGAGGAACACCACTAGTAACAGCCCCCTCTGCTGAATGAACTCCATTTACTAAGACACTTTGTTTTCTGTCCTTAACCCAGCATTCCACCCAGTTCACAATTTTTGAATCTAGACCAAGGAAATATAGTTTGTGAATAAGTTTATTGTGTGGGACGGTGTCAAATGCTTTGCTGAAATCTAGATATGCTACATCAACTGCTCCTCCCTTGTCTAATACTTTTGTTACATAATCAAAGAAGTCAATTAGATTAGTCTGACATGATCTCCCTGAAGTAAAACCATGCTGATTTTGGTCCTCTAAATTGTTTGTCTTTATGTAAGTCATAATTCTTTCTTTTAAGAGGCTTTCCATTAATTTCCCTACTACTGAAGTTAAACTAACTGGCCTGTAGTTGCGAGATTCTTCTCTACTGCCCTTTTTATGAAGAGGTATTACATTTGCTATTTTCCAATCATCTGGGACAGCTCCTGTTAATAGTGACTGATTAAACAGATCAGTTAATGGGACAGTTAGCACTGATCGAAGTTCTTTTTAAACCCTTGGATGAATATTATCAGGACCCACTGCCTTTGTAACATTTATTTTTGATAATGCTAACAAAACCTCATCCTCTGTAAAAAGATTACTGTTAAGCTTGTTTCTATTTTGCGTAGCATCCCTTAATGTAGACATTGTATCTTCACAATCTTTAGTGAAAACAGAACAGAAGTAATCATTGAGACAGTCTGCAATCTGCTTATCTCCTTCTATTATTCTACCATCAACTGATTTCAATTTTACTATTCCTACCTTATTTTTTCTTCTTTCACTGATATATCTAAAGAATGTTTTGTCCCCATGTTTTACTGACTGTGCTATCTTCTCTTCTGCATGAGCTTTAACCTTCCTAATTAACTGCTTAGTCTTTTTTTGTTGGAGTCTCCATATTTTCATATCATCATCTGCTTGTGTGTGTCTGTAATTTTTATAAGCTATCTTTTTTGTCTTTACAGCATGTGCTGCTTCTTTGGAAAACCAAATTGGTTTCCGCTTTCTTTTACTTTTACAGACATGTCTAATACAGTGTGCGGTTGCATCTAAAATGGCACCTTCCACAAATTCCCACTGTTCTTGAACCCCTATAATAAGAGTTTTCCCCTTTAAATAGTTTTTTAGGTATTCTCCCATTAATGAAAAATCTGCCGTCCTAAAGTCTAAAACTTTTGTTTTAGTCTGGGTGGACAGTTCCTGAACATGAATACTAAACCAAACAGATTGATGATCACTGGATCCTAAGTTCTCACCTACAGACACATCTGAAACTGTATCACTGTTTGTAAGTATTAGATCTAATATAGCTTCCTTACGAGTTGGTTCCTTGACTAATTGTTCAAGTGATTCCCCTAGCAGAGATTCAAGAATATACCTGCTTCTAGCCGATCTAGCAGAAGGAATCTTCCAGTCTATATCTGGCAAATTAAAGTCCCCCAGTACTATAACCTTACCCTTCATGGTCATTTTGGTTATTTCATCTAATAACAGATTGTCCAGTTTTTCATCCTGCAATGGAGGCCTATATACAACCCCTATTCTAAAAACATTTTTATCTCCAATTTCCAAAGTCACCCAAATACTTTCCACCTCATCATTTGTTCCTACAATTTCAGTAACCTTTATATTTTCATTTACATACAAAGCAACTCCTCCACCTTTCTTTCCTACTCTGTTCTTTTTAAATAACCTGTATCCAGGTATGACTATGTCCCAGTCATGCAAATCATTGTACCATGTTTCTGTTATAGCTACTAAATCCAAGTTGTCCCTAGTCATTATTGAAATGAGTTCAGGTAATTTATTTCCTAAGCTGCGAGCATTTGTGCTCATGGCACGAAGAATTTTTCTACTAGAATTTCTAGAATTGTTACTTGGACTAACAGTTTTGGCATGCTGTGGGGGGCAGGTGGATATATTAATGCTACCCCCCTTTATTAGTTTAAATGATTTCTAATAAAGTATTTGAACTCCTCTCCCAGATACTCTGTTCCTTTAGCATCCAAATGCAAGCCATCTCTCCTAAATAACCTAGTATCTTTCCAAACAGAGCTATAATGGCCAATAAAACCAAATCCTCGTTCCCTGCACCACCTATCTAACCAAGAATTAAATGTTGTTATCCGCTCCATCTTTCCTGCTTCCTGGTCATACACAGGTAAAATAGCAGAAAATGATAGAGTTGATGCCACAGTCTCTAAATGATTACCTAGGTCACAAAACTCTTTCTGAACAGCAGCAACATGATTACTAGCCAGATCATTTGTTCCTAAATGAACAATCACATCTAACTCACTTCCCTTTCCTGCTGCCTTAACAATTCTCAAAATACGATTCTTATCCCTGTGAGCAGTAGCTCCTGGAAGACATCTAACCTCCCTTGTTTCTCCTTTACTTTCACCTAAATACACATTCCTCAAAATAGGAATGTTATGTTACCTGGAGAATCAGGTGCCAATAGATTTAAATTACCTGTTACAGCTTCAGAGGGCTCAGAAACAGCAATCTCCTCATCACAAGTGTATTCGGCAAGAGCAGCATACGAGTTTTGCAATGGCAGAGGTTGTGGGCAATGCTTCTGGTCTACTGTTCTAATTCTTCCAGAGCCTACAGTGATCCATCTGCCTCTCCTTGCTGATCTCTGGGGTAGAGGGGCTTCTTTCTGAGGCAGCTTTGTAGAGGTAACAGGTATGTTACTTACCTTAGCTTGAAGTTTAGCTATTTCCTCCCTTAACAAGGAAAACTGCTTACAAACAGGACAGCCCCTAAATCTCCAAAAAGTAGAACGATTAAAAAGTGCAAAACACCCATTGCACTGTATCTGAGACATTTTAAACTATGCAACACTTTAACAATAAGAAAAAAATATAAGTATTATTTACTACTGAATAAGCCTGAATAACCCTGAATAACTCCTGAAATAACTCAAATATCCTTATGTATTTGATCCTTTTTTAGTTTGATCCCTTTGCTAAGAAGCAGAGCTAAATGTTTAGCAGAGCTAAACAGATCTCTTTAAATACCCTCAGAAAGATAGGGTGGGTCCCTCCTAATTGCTCACCTATGCAAACAATCTAATTGTTATCTAATTGCAATACTAAAAACCAGAATGCAAAATAATGTAAATTAACTCAAACCTTTAACTATTCAATTTCTGTAGTGAAACTAATTCACAGTTCAGGTCTACCACCTTTAACTATTCAATTTCTGTAGTGAAACTAATTCACAGTTCAGGTCTACCACCTTTCTGAAATAACTCAAATATCCTTATGTATTTGATCCTTTTTTAGTTTGATCCCATTGCTAAGAAGCAGAGCTAAATGTTTAGCAGAGCTAAACAGATCTCTTTAAATACCCTCAGAAAGATAGGGTGGGTCCCTCCTAATTGCTCACCTATGCAAACAATCTAATTGTTATCTAATTGCAATACTAAAAACCAGAATGCAAAAGAATGTAAATTAACTCAAACCTTTAACTATTCAATTTCTGTAGTTAAACTAATTCACAGTTCAGGTCTACCACCTTTAACTATTCAATTTCTGTAGTGAAACTAATTCACAGTTCAGGTCTACCACCTTTCTGAAATAACTCAAATATCCTTATGTATTTGATCCTTTTTTAGTTTGATCCCTTTGCTAAGAAGCAGAGCTAAATGTTTAGCAGAGCTAAACAGATCTCTTTAAATACCCTCAGAAAGATAGGGTAGGTTCCCTCCTAATTGCTCACCTATGCAAACAATCTAATTGCTATCTAATTGCAATACTAAAAACCAGAATACAAAAGAATGTAAATTAACTCAAACCTTTAACTATTCAATTTCTGTAGTGAAACTAATTCACAGTTCAGGTCTACCACCTATAAAAAAAAACAAAATATAAAGTTAATAGAAATACAAAATATATTGTCTGAAAGTACAAACTATTCAAGTAACAACAATTTAAAAGAGAAATGTTATATACCTTTCTGAAATAACTCAAATATCCTTATGTATTTGATCCTTTCTTAGTTTGATCCCTTTGCTAAGAAGCAGAGCTAACTGTTTAGCAGAGCTAAACAGATCTCTTTAAATACCCTCAGAAAGATAGGGTGGGGTCCCTCCTAATTGCTCACCTATGCAAACAATCTAATTGTTATCTAATTGCAATACTAAAAACCAGAATACAAAAGAATGTAAATTAACTCAAACCTTTAACTATTCAATTTCTGTAGTGAAACTAATTCACAGTTCAGGTCTACCACCTATAAAAAAAACAAAATATAAAGTTAATAGAAATACAAAATATATTGTCTGAAAGTACAAACTATTCAAGTAACAACAATTTAAAAGAGAAATGTTATATACCTTTCTGAAATAACTCAAATATCCTTATGCATTTGATCCTTTCTTAGTTTGATCCCTTTGCTAAGAAGCAGAGCTAAACAGATCTCTTTAAATACCCTCAGAAAGATAGGGTGGGGTCCCTCCTAATTGCTCACCTATGCAAACAATATAATTGTTATCTAATTGCAATACTAAAAACCAGAATGCAAAAGAATGTAAATTAACTCAAACCTTTAACTATTTCATTTCTGTAGTGAAACTAATTCACAGTTCAGGTCTACCACCTTTAACTATTCAATTTCTGTAGTGAAACTAATTCACAGTTCAGGTCTACCACCTTTCTGAAATAACTCAAATATCCTTATGTATTTGATCCTTTTTTAGGTTTTTAGTTTGATCCCTTTGTTAGAAGCAGAACTAAATTTTGGAAAGAAACATTTATTTTACACCTGTTCAATACATATTAAAAATATCTAACAACACCGTTTTGTAAGTAACAGTAACATAGTTGATGAGGTTGAAAAAAGACCATTAAGGACTTGATTTATCAACCCTTCTTTCCCCTTTAACTGTAGGTTTACACAAGTGAACCTGCAGTCAGGATTTACCAAGCAGCGGTCATCCCTTCCCTGTTCTGCACCTCTTAGATGGAGAATTTAGGGGGGGGGGGGGGTTGACAGCAACAGGGGGGGGGGTTGCACACCAGCACACATGAGCAGCAATCCAGAGGAGATGCTGGGCAGACAGGAGCGAATATGTATGCGCCTGTCTGCCTGAGGATGATAAATAGAGCTCTAAACCTATACAGATCCTACATAGTTTACAATAAGAAGTTATTTAAACTTACATTAATACAATCAGAAAGCTGACTCATTTAACACAAGCAATCAAATCTCTGGATATTGTTTTTAGCCAAAAATATATCTAAGCCATTTTTTAATTTATGTAAGGTATTGACATTCTCTACCTCTTTAGGCAATGAGATCCACAATTTGATTGCTCTTACAGTGAAAAAAACATTCACTGTATGTTGCTGGTGATTAAATCTATTTTCCTTTAAATTGTGACCTCTTATCACAAACATTTGCCTTAGAATAAACAGAGCTTCTGCCAAATCTGTATATGGGCCTTGAATATATTTGTATAAAATATGTATAGTACTTCTCAAGTGTCTTTTTCTAGGGAAAACTGACCCATCTTGCCTAACCTCTCCTTATAGCCTAAGGCCCCCATGTATCAAAAGGCATGCGGACAGCTTCTAAACTTGAGAAGCTCTCTGCACGGCTTCACTGAATCCAAACATTGGATCTGTTCATTCGCTGGCCCGTATGCAGCATTAAACACTCTGCAGAGTGTGTAATGCCCGCCCCTTCACTCGCGTGAGCTCTAATGCCTGCCTCATCACTTGCGTGAGCTCTCAATGATTTATTTTCGCGACCTCAGAGTGTAAGAGTGCGAACCTGCCCCACAAGGGCTTCGGAGCAGCGTCTGCTGCTTCGTACATGGAGCCCAAAGTTTTTCCTTTTCTCTTATTAATTTTGTGGCCCTTCTCTGAATTTATTTTTAATTCTGCAATATCCTTTTTTAAAATTGGTCAGAATTATGATTTTGTCCATACCACCAATGCCTATTTTAACACATGCTAGTTTCTTATTAGTCCTAGTCCCATTTAAATAATAGGTAGCCAGTATAGGTTTACTTCCAAAATGTAGAGCCTTACATTTACCAGTATTTACCATTAATCAGCCCATTATTCCAACTTTTATAAATCCCCTTAAAGGGACAGTCTACACCAGAATTGTTATTGTTTTAAAAGATAGATAATCCCTTTTTTACCCATTCCCCAGTTTTGCATAATCAACACAGTTATATGTATATATTTTTTACCTCTGTGATTATCTTGTATATAAGCCTCTAAAAACTGCCCCTTTATTCCAGTTCTTTTGACAGACTTGCAGTTTAGCCAATCAGTGATGGCTCCCAGGTAACTTCACGTGCATGAGCACAGTGTTATCTATATGAAAAATGTGAACTAACACCCTCTAGTGGTGAAAAACCTGTTAAAATGCATTCTTAAGAGGCGGCCTTCAAGGTCTAAGAAATTAGCATATGAAGCTCCTAGGTTTAGCTTTTAACTAAGAATACCAAGAGAACAAAGAAAAATTGGTGATAAAAGTAAATTGGAAAATTGTTTAAAATTACATGCCCTATCTGAATCATGAAAGTTTTTTTTGGACTAGACTGTCCCTTTAACAAAGCAATTACATCCTGCTCTGACATAATCGCCTTATATCAACTTTGCATTATCTGCAAAAATAGAAATGTTGCTATTTAATAATTCATCCAAGTAATTTATGACAATATTTAAAAGAACAGGACCCAGTACTGATTCTTGGGGGACCCAATTAATTACATTTGTCCTAGCTGGGTATTATCCATTCAGTACTACTTGTTGCTCCCTGTCTTTTATCAAGTTACTTATCCATGATCTATTTTCAGCTTTTTCCAGTCCCTTAATTTTGTACAATAATCATTTTGTACAATAATCTCTCATGTGGCTTTTTATCAATATCTAAGTATATCATATTAACTGATTACGCTTTATCTGTATTCTTTCCTTCCTCATATAATCTAATTAGATTAGTTTGCCATGATTTATTTACTGCTCTGGTTTACTTTTAGGATAAAATTAAAAGTGTCACAAAACATTTAAAATTGCAGTTACAGACATCACCATACATTGCTGCCACGGATCTGCATACGATGCCCTTATTTAAAAAAAAAACAGTCAAAAACACGCGTGTCAAGTACGGTGTGATGAGCTTCGGACTGTTGTTAGAATAACCGAGACATCAATGACTGTTAGTTGTTTTCTCCCAACTTCATTTATAGCTATTTATTACTGCCCATGAACAAGCACATTTCTCTAAAGCTAATCTTTTATTTTTCATCTGTTAATGTCCAATAAATAGCTAGATTTATACCTCAACAAACAATATCTCATAGAAAGGTATTTTTAATGATACTTTAACATAAATTAACGTGTATTTCTATTTCTAGAAGTCATGATATGCTTTTATCTCATGTTTTTTTTTTATAAATGATTATTAATGTTAGAATTTTAATATATATCTTTGCAAATAAATTGTAAATTTATTATTATTCTGAGTAGGAATAATTGCGAATATAACATGTAATCAGGGTATCATATGTATTTATTTATAATCAATGGATATTTTAACAGCTGGGCCAGTTTTCTCTCTGTACCTGATTGCAATCTAGTTCTAAAAACCACCCTTACACAGGTGTTACAAAATGGGCTGGCATATAAAATGACATTTCTTACTGAAAAATAAATTCAAGAGAAGGAAGAAATACACTGAAAATAGCATGACAGTAAAGAGGTGATTTTAATTTCTGCTGTATCTGATTCATGACAGTTTAATGTTAGGTGGGCTATCAATTTGAGCTGTCATCTTAAGATTATATTGAATCAAACATCATTCGAATTTTAAAATCATTGTATAAAATATTACACTGTGTGTCCTAATGTCAGCATAAATGTTTATCTTTAATACTAATTTCACATACAGTATACATACTTTCAAAGTATAATACACAATGTAAACAAATTGCACTTACAAGTTCTGATGAGTGATCAATGACACAAGTATAGAGCAATTTGATTTGTTAGTGATAGTTTAAAATGTATATTTGAATCGGATTGGCTGATGTCATAAATCATGTGATTATGCATATTCCAATCAAAAGTGGATGAAAAATTCACTAGTGTGTGGGTTGTTTAGGTGTTTGCATCATAATTGGTGCAAAAAGTGTTGCGTTAAATTTGGAGAGTGGGACTTGTATTATATGCCTTAAACATGATGCAAATAGAATTATCAAAAAAAATAAAAAGGTTAGCTATATTATGTTGTGTATTTATTTTATTTTTATCTCTGTGAGGCCCATTTATCAAGCTCTGGAGCTTGAGGGCCCGTGTTTCTAGCGAGCCTACAGGCTCTCCAGAAACAGCAGTTATAAAGCAGTGGTCTTAAGACCGCTGCTCCATAACCCTGTCCGCCTGCTCTGAGCAGGCGGACAGAGATCGCCACAATTCAACCAGATCGAGTATGATCGGGTTGATTGACACCCCCCTGCTGGCGGCTGAATGGCCGCGAATCAGCAAGGGGCAGCATTGCACCAGCAATGCTGAATACGGAGAGCGTATTGCTCTCCGCATTCAGCAAGGTCTGTCGGACCTGATCCACACTGTTGGATCAGGTCCGACAGACCTTTAATAAATAGGCCTCTGTATCTACTGTATTGGTGCACCAAATGTGGAGCAATATTATTGTTTTATTTAGAAAAAGTATACAATTTTAATAAAGTTTCTAATTTACTTTTATTATGTAATATGCTTCATTCTCTTGCTTCATCGAACATAAGCTTTCTGTGTTTTCAGATTTCCATTGATTTCTATGGCATCCTAGGTACGCTGTGTTGGAATAGACGCGAGCATACCTGTTAAATGTTTGATAAATTGGGAAAAGGGTCAAAAAGAGTCAAACGTGAATTAGAAACATCTGTAATGATGCAAGCATTGATCTGCATCGGATTGAGATCACAGGAGCGTATATTTCGTCACACATTTCAACATTTGACAATCTTGATGCTCTGTTAACTACGGTGGATCAATCTCACTTCAAATACGATGCTGGATTCCGGCATATTATCAGTTGACGCTTTGATAAATATCCCCCATAGACTGCAAAGGTCTTTAACATAAAGATACATACAGATGCATGTTTTTACAGACTTATACACTCACCGGACACTTTATTAGGTACACTTGTTCAATTGCTTGGTAACACAAATTGCTAATCAGCCAATCACAAGGCAGCAACTCAATGCATTAAGTACCCACGTTTAGAAAAGCACCTAATGGTGCAAATGACACAAACTGGACTATTATAGAGGCCCAGTACACATAACCATTGGTCTCCCAGGTGTGTTGGCTCCAAGATATCTTTGGTATGCAAAAGTGGCAATCGTTTCAATAAGACTCCAAAAAGTGCTTAGTTAAATAAAAAGATTTTTTTTATATTTAAAAGTACAAAAATACAGTACAATGGTTAAAAGTACTATTTGCTATGGTGTCATTTGCACCATTGGGTGCTTTTCTAAACGTGTGTACCCTTATGCTTCAGGGTGGTTACACAGGTTAAGAATACCTCACTCATTTGCACTAGGAGTCACCCTTCTATCCTTTCCATCATAGATTTCTGAATCCCACATTGATTCTGGAAGGAGCAGCCCATCTCGGTGCACAGTTTGCTGGGACACTGCAAGTTCTCAGACCATATTCCTAGGTATTATCTTTGCCTTCTCATATTGTGAGTATATTTTTATAAATATCACTACATCATACCATTAATTGGCTACACTAGGAGGCACCCTTTTCTTTTTCTATTTCATCAATGCATTTAGGCATCTAGACGTGGTGAAGACAACTTGTTGAAGTTCAAACCAAGCATCAGAATGGGGAAGAAAGGGAATTTAAGTGACTTTTAACGTGGCATGGTTGTTTGTGCCAGACAGGCTTGTCTGAGTATTTCAAAAACTGCTGATCTACTGGGATTTTCATGCACAACCATCTCTAGGGTTTACAGAGAATGGTCCGAAAAATAGAAAATTTCCATGGAGAGGCAATTGTGTGGACGACAATGCCATGTTGATGTCAGAGGAGAATGGGCAGACTGGTTCGAGATTATAGAAAGGCAACACTAACTCAAATAACCACTCGTTACACTCAAGGTATGCAGAATACCATCTCTGAATGCACAGCATGTTGAACCTTGAAACAAATGGGCTACAGCAGCAAAAGACCACAGTGGGTGCCACTCCTGTCAGCTAAGAACAGGAAGCTGAGGCTACAATTCGCACAGGCTCACCAAAATTGGACAATAGAAGAATGGAAAAACATTGCCTGGTCTGATGAGTCTCGATTTCAGCTGTGAAATTCAGATGGTAGGGTTAGAATTTGGAGTAAACAACATGAAAGCATGGATCCATCCTGCCTTGTATCAATGGTTCAGGCTGGTGGTAGTGGTGTAATGGTGTGGGGGATATTTTCTTGGCACACTTTGGGCCCCTTAGTTCCAATCGAGCATTGTTTAAATGCCACGGCCTACCTGAGTATTGTTATTATTATACTTTACTTATAAAGCAGCAACATATTCCACAGCACTATCCATAAGTACTATTCATTTAGATAAGACAATGATTTTAAACTTGTAAGAGATAAGACAAAATGTTACAAACACATACAGGAGGAATTGAGGGCCCTATTCCCATGGGAACTTACAATCTAGAAGGGTAGGAGGTTGGGAAAGAGGAGGTGAGGACTGCAAGAGTGAGCAAGATGTTAATACAAAGTTAGATGAGGGAACTATTAGATGAGTGGAATTAATTTATTACTGAGTTGGGTGGTAGGCTTCTCTGAACAAAAAAGTCTTCAGGGAGCATTTAAATGAAGAAAGATTAGGGGAAAGCCTGATAGCACGATGTAGAGTATTCCAGAGGGTAGTTGCTGCATGACAGAAGTCCTGTAGTCTAGCATGGGAAGAGGTGATAGTCGAAGATGCAAGGAGCCGGTTATTGTTGGATCTTAGTGGGTGGGCTGGAGTATACTTGTTGACTAGAGAGCATAGGTAGTGGGGAGCGACATTGGTGAGAGCTTTGTATGTTAGGGTGAGGATTTTGAATTTTATTCTGCTGTGAATGGGGAGCCAATGAAGGGACTCACAGAGAGGTGCAGTAGATACACAGTGACGGGAAAGGTGGATTAGCCTCGCAGAAGCATTTATGATGGATTGAAAAGAGGAGAGGTGGGAGAGAGGAAGGCCAGTAAGAAGATTATTGCAGTAGTCAAGTAGGGAAAAAACAAGGGAGGGAATTATTTGCTTTGTGACTCAGAAATCTAGGAAATATTGCATAGGTAGTTGCGGCAGGATGAGGAAACTGATTGGAGGGATGAAGGATATATTTGAGTCAAGTGTAACTCTGAGGCAGCGAACTTGGGGTGATGGGGAAATGGTGATGCCGTCAACAGGGATAGAAAAGTCAGAACTCGATGTAGAGCTAGTGGCGGGGGGAGATTAGAAGGAGCTCAGTCTTGGACATGTTAATCTTTAGATGGTGAGAGGCCATCCAGGAAGAAATATCAGATAAGCAGTTGCTGACATGAGGAAGAGAGAGCAGGGGTGGAGAAGTAGATCTGGGTGTCATCAGCATAGAGGTGATATTTGAAGCCATAACTGTTGATAGGTTTAAACAGTGAAAAGGTATAAATGGAGAAGAGTAGAGGACCCAGAACTGATCCTTGAGGTACTCCAACAGACAGAGGCATTGGAGAGGAGGAGTTGCCAGCAAATGACACCTAAAAAGACCTGTAAGAAAGATAAGAGTGAATCCGAGGGCTGAATTACTTTTAAATTTTAAGCATCTAATACAGTGGGCACCAGGATTAAGTATAAATTTAATACTTAATCCTGGTGCCCACTGTATTAGATGCTTAAAATTTAAAAGTAATTCAGCCCTCGGATTGTAAGGGCTTAGCTTACTCTATATTGTAACATCAGTGTGCCCATGTTTACTAATTGTGAATGAATATTTGAACCTCTAATCCTTACCTTAAAACTAGGTTTAAGTGTTTTTAATATTCTTCTGCTACTGTGTGAATGTGTGTTCCTAGTTTAAATAATAAAGATTTAAAGTATGAATGGTATGGGACTTTTTAAATTAGAGTGTTTATCCTAAACAATTTTCCTTGGAGTAATATTGATATTAAATTTGTGGAATTCATTGCTACAAACTCTATTGTATTCCTTATACAATTAGTTTAACTAGTTGTTTACATAAATACATATGTATACATATATAGACATATATATATAAGTACATTGGAGCCCTTTGCAGGCAAGTAGATGAAAACATGAAAAATCCTGTTTATGCAATATTCATAGTTAATAAAGTGTTTGTGTATTTACTGTAAATATTTCCCATTCCAATTTTCTGCACATAGCAGAATATTTTTTTATCTATTTTTAAATATATATTTCTATATAGATCTGTATATATCCATACCTGTATACAATCATGTATATATACTGTACAAGTATACCTACTAATACAGCGGGTTAGGGACCAGAGCCTCGCTGTAAAGTGAAAAACGCCTTAAAGTGAAACAATGTGACTTTAGTTTTCTTTAGACTTGCCAGTGTGTTTAAAAACTTGAAAACATGTTTGAACTAACATATATTAGGTGTGCAATAGTGCTAAGTTTAGTTAAACACTAGCACAGCAGAGTATTCAATTAGTATTCAATAAAAACTGTAGCTGTAAAATAGTGACTATTACTAATTACTGTAGTAAAATTTGCCAGACTACAACACTGAGACACAGGGGCCTATTTAACAAGGTGTGGACGGACATGATCCGATATTGCGGATCATGTCCGCCGCACATCGATAATTGCCGACAGCATACGCTGTCTGCATTTATCATTGCACCAGCAGTTATTGTGGTTTCAATCAACCCGAGTGTATTGGATCTCGTTGATTTTTGGACCAGTTATGGAGCAGCGGTCTTAAAACCGCTGCTTCATAACTGCTGTGTCCGGCGAGCCTGAAGGCTCGCATGGAAACAGGGGCATCGGGGGCCATTTGGCCCTTGATAAATCAGCCCCCTTGTCTCCAGATACTCTCCCTCCCATCCCCTTAACTCTGCTCATGACCTCCTACTCTCTTCCTCTCTTGTTACCTCCTCACATTCCCGTTTACAGGACTTCTCCAGACTGGCTCCCATCTTGAGGAACTCTCTGCCTCGCTCCACAAGACTCTCCCCTAGTTTTGAAAGCTTCAAGCACTCCCTAAAGACTCTTCTGTTCAAGGATAAATATAACCTACACTAACCTTTCCTAATAACAGTTTCTCTCCTTCATTGCTATCTGCCATGAACCCCCTTAGAATGAAAGCCTAAGAGCCCAACTGCTTGCAGATCACCTTCACAAGAGCTGACTACAACAATGCGACTCTAGGCAGGGCCCTCTACCCATTTGATCCCTATAATTGCTACCTTGTATACCGCCTATGTTTATAGCACTGCAGAATCTGTTGGCGCTCTACAAATAACTGATAAAAATAATAATAATATAAAATTCAGTACATAGCAATTAAATCTCCATAGACAAACATTAGCAGTACAATAGGTTATACTAAGAGCTCAGTGACTTTAAACTTGGCACTGTCATAGGATGCACCTCTGCCACAAGTAAGTTTGTAAAATGTCTCACCTACTAGATCTGCCCTTGTCTACTGTAAGTGCTATTATTGTGATGTGGAAGCATCTAGGAACAACAACAGCCCAGCCACAAAGTGGCACACCACACAACATGAAGAACATGTTGCATAAAAATTGTATATCATCTGTTGAACAACTCCCTACAGAGTTCCAAACTGCCTCTAGTCACCCTTCTGAAGAATCGTATAGTGAAACGTGACCGCATCAGGGGCATCTGTTTTACTTTTTAATAGCTCAAAAAATGTACTTTAAAAATATTGCTGTAAAACGCTTATCATCGGGTAAGGGGGGGGAAGGATGGGAAGGGTATTACAATATAAATAAGTTGTAACTCTACCCTAATATAGGGCAACACAGGTCCTAAATAGAGGTTTTCCTTAACAAATTATTGTTGCCCCCTTTTTCCTTCTTATATATCACCCATCCATAGAAATACAGAACCCAGCAACATTGTTGTTAATGTAAGTCTACCCCACGGAGTTGTGGTTTTTAAATTTTCTTCTGGCACGCTACAATGGTGTACCCATATCATTATGGAGGCTGTCATTTTAACGTAATTATAAGTAAAAGTTATATTTTAAAGTTGTGTCAAATAACTTGATGTGCAGAAAGAGCATTCTTTCTCCCTGTTTCTCTAATAGGGTGTTTCTTTGAATTCATATATTGCCTTATGCTCTAAGCACACTCCTTACTGCTTACCTCTCTTAATATTATTATTAAAGCAAACAAGGTCAGTAGGTAGACCATTTTTCCACTTCTCTCTACTCTGTAGGATCTTTAGCTTTTTGTGTGTTGCCTCTAGATGCAACATCAGCTCAAGAACTGTGTTTTGAGAGCTTAATGAAATAGTTTTCCATGGCTAGCAGCTGTAAACAAACCTCATGTCAACATGTGCAATGCCAAGACTGGAATGATATATAACAGGGTGCTGCTGGACTCTGAAGCAGTAGAAACATGTTCTCTGGAGTGATGAATCACTATTTGTCATTCTCATGGAAGTATCTGGGTTTGAACGATGCCAGAAGAATGCAACCTACTAGAATGCATAGGGCTTACTGTTAAGTTTTGTGGAAGAGGGATAATGGTTTGGGGATGTTTTTTCGGGCTTTAGTCTATGCACCTTAGTTCTAGAGAAGGATTGTTTTAATGCTACAGGATTCAAAGACATTTAGACAATTGGGTAATCCCAACTTTATGGCAACAGTTTGGGGAAAGCCTATCCCAGCATTAATTCGCCCTTATGCACAAAGCAAGGTTCATGGAGACATGGTTTGACAACTTTGCTAAATTTCCGTGCATCTGCAAAAGGGCAAATGTGCCCATTTTTAGGCGTGCAATAAATAACTAGCCAATACAAGTGGCTGGTTATTGCTACAATGAGCTTGCAGTAGCAATTAGCATTCAGAAAATTAACCAGAGGTCAGATCTCTAGTTAATTTTCTAAATGTCCCCCAATTGCCCCCAAACTTAAGTGTTTGTTTTCATTTTAAAAAATAAAAATAAAAAAGATATATATATATATATATATATATATATATATATATATATAGTGAAGATTGGAGTAGCCATGTTAGTCCAGTAGATAGATGCTCAAATAAACAAACGCCTAGATTTAGAGTTTTGCGGCCAAAGGGGTGCGTTAGCTACGCATGCTTTTTTCTGGCCGCACCTTTTAAATACTGCTGGTATTTAGAGTTCACAGAAGGGCTGCGTTAGGCTCCAAAAAAGGAGCGTATAGCATATTTACCGCAACTGCAACTCTCGATACCAGCGGTGCTTACGGACGCAGCCAGCTTCAAAAACGTGCTCGTGCACGATTCCCCCATAGGAAACAATGGGGCAGTTTGAGCTGAAAAGAAACCTAACACCTGCAAAAAAGCAGCGTTCAGCTCCTAACGCGGCCCCATTGTTTACTATGGGGAAACACTTCCTATGTCTGCACCTAACACCCTAACATGTACCCCGAGTCTAAACACCCCTAACCTTACACTTATTAACCCCTATTCTGCCGCCGCCGCTATCGCTGACCCCTGCATTTTATTATTAACCCCTAATCTGCCGCTCCGTACACCGCTGCAACCTACATTATCCCTATGTACCCCTAATCTGCTGCCCCTAACACCGCCGACCCTTATATTATATTTATTAACCCCTAATCTGCCCCCCACAACGTCGCCGCCAGCTACCTACAATAATTAACCCTTAATCTGCCGACCGCATCTCACCGCTACTATAATAAAGTTATTAACCCCTAATCCGCCTCACTCCCGCCTCAATAACCCTATAAGAAATAGTATTAACCCTTAATCTGCCCTCCCTAACATCGCCGACACCTAACTTCACTTATTAACCCCTAATCTGCCGACCGGAGCTCGCCGCTACTATAATAAATGTATTAACCCCTAAAGCTAAGTCTAAACCTAACACTAACACTAAGTTAAATATAATTTAAATCTAACGAAATAAATTAACTCTTATTAAATAAATTATTCCTATTTAAAGCTAAATACTTACCTGTAAAATAAACCCTAATATAGCTACAATATAAATTATAATTATATTGTAGCTATTTTAGGATTAATATTTATTTTACAGGCAACTTTGTATTTATTTTAACCAGGTACAATAGCTATTAAATAGTTAATAACTATTTAATAGCTAAAATAGTTAAAATAATAACAAAATTACCTGTAAAATAAATCCTAACCTAAGTTACAATTAAACCTAACACTACACTATCATTAATTAAATTAAATACAATACCTACAAATAACTACAATTAAATAAACTAACTAAGTTACAAAAAATAAAAAAATATTTACAAACATTAGAAAAATATTACAACAATTTTAAACTAATTACACCTACTCTAAGCCCCCTAATAAAATAACAAAGACCCCCAAAATAAAAAAATGCCCTACCCTATTCTAAATTAAAAAAGTTCAAAGCTCTTTTACCTTACCAGCCCTGTCTTGATCCAAGCCTCCGAAATCTTCATCCAAGCCCAAGCGGGGGCTGGCGATCCATAATCCGTCTGAAGTCTTCTATCAAGCGGCGGCTGAAGAGGTCCAGAAGAGGCTCCAAAGTCTTCATCCTATCCGGGAAGAAGAGGAGATCCGGACCGGCAACCATCTTGATCCAAGCGGCATCTTCTATCTTCATCCGATGACGAACGGCTCCATCTTGAAGACCTCCGGCGCGGATCCATCTTCTTCTTCCGACGTCCAACTGAAGAATGAAGGTTCCTTTAAGGGACGTCATCCAAGATGGCGTCCCTCCAATTCTGATTGGCTGATAGGATTCTATCAGCCAATCGGAATTAAGGTAGGAAAATTCTGATTGGCTGATGGAATCAGCCAATCAGATTCAAGTTCAATCCGATTGGCTGATCGGATCAGCCAATCAGATTGAGCTCGCATTCTATTGGCTGTTCCGATCAGGTTCTAGGTAC